>NC_054062.1:50478339-50636932 GCF_017639655.2 Falco naumanni | reverse complement strand
CCACAAAGCGCATCAGTGACAAAGCCCAGAGCAGAAGACGGCTCTCCCGACACCGTGTGTTTTAGCCACCTCACAGGCTGATTGCAAGTTTACAAGAGGAACTGCCATTCTTCAGACAGTGATTAATTGCTTCCCTTCCAGGCATTACTATTATTAGTACTATTAATTATTTGTACGCAGTGTATCGGGGATAGAATGGGCTAGCATGCCATGCTGCTACTAGAAGTACATTAGGACTTACAACAGATGGCAAATCACACGGGCACACTGGGACTTACCCACATCCAACCACCACTTGTAAATGCTCGGATTTGTACTTCTAAGTCCCATTTTAAGCAGTGAATAAACCCAAGGTCCTTTTTTAAAGTCAGAGTTTTATTTATACATAGAGTTGGGAGTTGTAAACCACATACTATGTCAACATCTGCTTTGAGTTTTTACTGCTTAAAAGCTCCAAAGCAGGAGAAGCTGGAGATGGCATAAAATGTAAGTTGGATTATCTGGGCAAGACTGTCTGTCAGCTCCATTTTTAGTTGTTTTTCTTAGCTTCACCTCTCATCTCAAAATTAACATATGAAGAGGGGGGAAATGGAAAGGAGGAGAGGACAACTGACCATAAACCAAACCAACTATAGTAGGTACATGGGTGAACTTCTTCCAATTTAGCAGTGACAAACCACCTGCATGATTTTTACAGTCACTTGAATTTTTGAGGTCTTTTATTATGTTATTTATATCTGATGATTTTTCTTCTCCTGCTCTGCTGTTCAAACAAATGAGAATTTTTTTCAGGTCTTCTCAGTGATGACAGTTGTTCGTTGTATTTTCCTCACAGGTGTACCAGCTGTATTGCCTTGGGCTCGGAACACCAGCTGAGCTGCACCGTGATCTTTGTGAGTTTGTTCTTTTTTTTTTTTTTTTTAACATACAGAGTCGAGTCATGAGATCCTCCAAAACTGCTAAGTGACACGTACTATAACAAAGCTGGGGTGGAGAGGTGAAATTTAAGAAAATAGCATCCAATGAAAAAGAAAAAGACATAGGAAAAAGAGAAAGAGGTAGAAGCAGGCAGGAAAAAAATAATTTTCTTCTAATATCAAATAAAGCTGCACACTAACATGGGATAGTAGTTATCCTCAGGTTCCAGCAAGACAACATTTGTGGATGAATCAGTCAAAACACATTATTGTCTCTGCTGGCCTGCATTTATATCAGCATGACTCATTGTGTATACGTTATAGAGGGTAACGTAATGAGAGCTGAATTGCGCTGTTTGCAGTTCTTCCCAATGGGTAAATAAACTGTTTGTAATTAAGGTAAGCATCATGTTGGTCTTTAGGTGCTGTCTTTAATTTTACTTGATGCTTTTACTCTCCAGTCAGGTAGTAACTCCCTGTGAAGTAAGAGCACAGGGAACACGAACATTTCTAACACATCTCTGTAAGTTAGCAACCCTTCAGGAGGCTTTAAAAAACTGCCGCCTTGGTCAAATATTGAGTTTCTGGATTATGTGAATGCCTGAGGGGAGGAAGAGGGAGAAGGGACTTCTGAGGCTGCATAGAAGCCCCAGAAAGAAAACAGATTATTTTGTTCTTTTGAGGGATGCAACTGTGAGACAGGGCTTATCAACAGAATTCCCAGTTCTCATGTGAAATATCTTGATAAGTCTTGAAGTACAATCTTGCCATAAGCAGCTTTTCCTCTGGCAGCAAAAGCGAGAAGAAATGATTGAGCAGTTAGCTAATCCCTTCCTTCTCCCAACTTCCACCTGTGTACGGCGACAGGGCTGGCTGAACACACGGCTCATCATCGACTTTGCAAAAGATCACTTCTGAACTGTTACACTTGCAATACTTTAAAAGGGCATACTTTGTCTCCTGTTTGTTCGGGGTTTTTCGTTTGAAGGCTTAGGGGGTTTTGTTTAACTTTGTTTTAAAGAGGACTAAGAAGAGCATTATATTTATCTTGGTTAAAAAATAAAAGGACAATGAATATACCTTGAGATTAACGTCTATACAGGTTGGGGCTTTTAGCCAGTATTAGGTTGTCTCTTACAAGCGCTATCCCCACCCCACATAGTTACTCACGCGGTTGCATCACATTAATGTTTGTGGGGTATTATGATGAATCAAATCTGGAATAAAAGACACTGGGAAAAGACCCAAGCAAAAAAGCCCATGGTTCCTTATGAGATCAAACAGACGTCGTGCTGCCGCACGGGAGGAGTCAGTAGGATGGGAAGGAGTAACACCCTGATAGCACCGCGATCTGGAGCAGGGTGGTGACAATCCTCAAAGCCTATAGATGCGCACACCAGATCAGGCTTTACAGAGATAAGCCCCGAATGACTATTTTTTACACACCCATCTGAGCCAGGTCGAGAAGGAGTGCTGTCGGAGGAGATGGAAGACACCGATGCAACGGAGAGGGGTCTTGAAGATGACGGCATCGTGAAGGATCTCACCATAGACCGTGGCCGACTGCCTCGTCTATCATCCAGACTCGAAAGCTGCAATAAAGAAATATAACATAATAATACAATATAATCACAAAATAGCTGACATCTGTTTACCAAAAGTAACGGGGAAAGGTTCAATTTTTCTTCCATGTAGAGTTTTATATTACTTAATTATACATTGTGTGTAACAACAAAGAAACAAATTCTAATGAAAATCCATTTAATGGACAAGGAAGAAATATTTAGGCCCTTATAGGTAAATATATAATTTTAAACATGTTCCAGTAATTCATTTGTTTCAATGGTATTTACATGGTTTTTTTACACCTGGGCTTTAAAAAAGGAGCTTTCTACAAATCCTTTTTTTTTTTTTTAATCCACCTCTGCAATTGAAGTGACTGTCCTGTCAGTATATTTAAATGAAATGGAGTTAAAAAGAAAACAAGCAAAAATGAAACAAACCAAGAAAAAACTCAGTAAAAGGAACTTTATGTCAAGAGAGCCAATTTAAATAGTGACATCTAGGTTAAGAAGAAAACATATGAAAGCTATTTTTTTTTTTTTGTTTCAGACAATTTCAGAGTTCTGAATATTTATACAAGCTTTGTTAGTCATTAATAACTGATATATGCATAAAATAATTGAATTCTTTCAGTCAACAAATAAGAACTTCATGCTGTTTAATTACAGGTATATTTTCCACCCTGACAACTACTAGCAAATTGGCCTTGTACAAGGAAGACGAAAGTGATAAAACTCCCTGAATCCTGACAATTCTTGCTGGTGGGTAGAGTGAAATTAGAAAGATAACACCACCTGCGTATGACTTTCTAGTCATTCTCCCTGATGATGTAAATGTACATTACTGAAGTGACTGACATGCAAGTATCATTAATGTCAATTATTCCTGTTCTCCTTGGGAATAAATTACTATTTGAACTTTTCTCTTCCTAAATATGTTAGCCAGAATGGATTTGAAGGACTACAAACGGAACATCACTTAGAAGGAAACCGTAAAGGCTGGCATGCTCCCCAGAAGATCTCAGTGGTCCCATTTGAAAAAAAAAAAAAGTAAAAAAAAAAGTCATTGCTATAGAAAAAAGTGAGAATTAACCTCTGAAGGAAAGCCTGTCGAAAGTACAACACAATGCTTCACTGGCACGTACTATTCCACCATGATTTTGGTCGCTTAGAGAAAAACATTGCTTGGCACTTTTTTGCTGCCCTGCCTGCTGCAGCATCTTTCTTGCTGCCTCCTTAGTACAGGATGCTCTGCATCCCGCTGAGCAGAACGCTGAAGCTCTCTTCCTCACCATATCCTGCATCACCCACTTTTATCTCTGTGGGATTTTGCAGATAATATGGAACCAAATTCACACCCTGTTTCTATTCATGTGATTGGCATAACGTCCATAAACTCAGTGGCATGCACCCATTAGTGACCACAAGCAGAAAAGGGTGCTGGTTTAGGGCTGTTCAGGTGGATCTCGGTTACTTCACCATTTTGAGAATCAGTTAGTGACTGCTGCTTATTTAGAGGCAGAGGTAAAACTGAAGAACCTGTAAATGTTAACAATTGCTTTTTTTTTCTATTTCTCATTCTTTTCTTTCTGAATTTATTAAGGACTAGATTGTGATGGAGCTCCCACTCTTGCCTTGGAGGGTTTAAAGATGGGAAGGCAGGAAGGGCACGAAGATGGCATAATTTTCTCTGTGATCTCCTCTCCGTGCAATTGTGCTTTAGACACTAAGTTTTCAGGTACACGGCGAAAACCTCAAATACAGATGTTTTTAGCCTTGTGGCAGAGATCACCTTCAAACTCTGAGCCCATGAAGTTATATCTGCCTCAGCACACATGTGAATTGATGCAGCACCTCCAAAAATGATGACTCAACCCCAACTGGGGCAACCAAGCAATTTAGCGTTTTCATAAGGAAGCCAAACTCACTTGAAGAGAAGCTCCTACCATTTGATACCACGTCCTTCACCTGCTGGGACCTGCTAACTGGCTTTCTAAGCAGTTCATGGGATTACAGTGCAAGCTCCTTATCTGCTTCCAGGGTGCCAGGGAGAGCCCGGGGTGGAGACGAGATGGCAAAATGCAGGCTGGCAAGCTGGGTTTCCTGAGCCATGGCCCAGTAATTAATGTTCTGCTGGTGAGTTCCCTCACTTTTAGACGGCTTTTGCTGACAGAAGGTGGAACTGTGCAATCTTAATAATAACTCACTGCTTTTCCAGATCATTTGGTTTAAATACCAGTCCTTTTTGTGAGAAATAGTTTCTTGTATAGGATATTCTTGAGACCAATTTGGGGAAAATGCATATGGTCCTAAATAATACCACACTGTTTGCTCTTCGGAAGGTAAGATTTTCTCTAAAAAGAGGGTAAGTGCTATAGCTTGAAGCCCAGTTACATATCCTGAACCAAAATGAACAAAGCGACTCAACAGTGAGCAGATCTGACGATTCCAAGTTCAGCTAGAAGCCTTTGCAGCAAAAACGGGGAACCCCAGAATTTCCTGGCACTTCCAAGATGCCAAGGACAGGCTACTGGCACCCTGGGATGCCATCCTCCTCCTCCCAGGAGTGGGGTGCATGGGGTGCCGGTGGGAGGGAGCTGACAGCATGCCAGGTCATCTTGGTAGTTCATGCCCAATAACACTGGCTACCTCCGTGTTAGAGGACAAATGGGTCTTTTCTGGTAAATAGATGTGCTTTATTTTCTGGAGCAGTGAGAAGATATGTACTGCATATCCAAGTCTCACGTACTGCTGTCATTTCATAAATAAACCTAAAAATTACAGCGTGTTTACAACACTGCTGTCAGGACTACCAGCAGGCAAAGACAAAGCTCACCCCGGCAGCCTTCAACGTGTTATTAGGACATCAGCTCTGCATAGTCAGTCCTAGAGTAATTCTAACCGCTTGCATCTTGTTTTTTTTTAAATAATTTTAAAACCTGATCATAGAATAGCACCCAATCCTTGTGGCTTTTGACTTTCCTCTCCAAGAGGTGACACTCAAATTAAAAGCAGAACAAAAGCCCAGTGGAAACGCCACCAAATTCTTGGCCGTATGTTAAACATGAAGCAGCAACTGAAAATAGCTTGTTGGAAAGAGAAAAGCATAAACTCCAGCACTACTAAATCTCATTAAGTAGCAACTACCTTTTTATTGCCTGCCTACATTTACGGTGATGCTACAGCACGTAAGACTGCACGCTACTGTAGAGCAGCACAGCTCTCACATCTCAAAAGTAATTACATCTGCAGAAAGGTGACATTCAGCTCTAGAAGAATCACGCTATAGTGCCAATTTTATTTTTAATTTTTAAACCAATTCCTTAAAAATGGAATACTGGAGAATGACACTGACTTTCAAGGAACAGATTCAGGAAATTTAGAAACTGTTCCCATACTAGAGAATGACAGTACCATCTGAACACGTCTTCTAGCATCTGCTTAGTATTTAATAATTAGATGACCACCGAGAACAACCAGGCAATGCTGCATCAACATTGCTTTTTTAATCAGTGGGAATTATAACACAGAATTACACAGTTGCCCATAACTTAACGAAATTCCACATATTTAGGAAACATAAAGTTAGCAGGTAACTTACAACAGCGCGGACCCCGTACTGTTTTTCCACTTTGTCTTTCAGCTGCCTGAAGCAAGCCTCCATCCGCTCGTGGAACGGCCGCAGTGCCTCCGTCACCTTCTCCCCGTGAATCCGGATGCCTTCCGCCAGGAATGGGATCTGGAAAGCAGAGTTAACGTTGCTTCAGTCTGCCCAGTCTTTCCTAAGTGAAAACTTACGGCAAGACTCCCACAGATGTTGCAAGAGGAGTGAAAGACCTCATGGAATAGTAGTAGTAGCAGTAGCAGCAGTAATAACAATAAAATTGATAACAACAACAACAACCACGACCACCACCATAATAAACCCCACAATAATAATAGCAATAATAATAACAATAATTCTCATCATCATAATCATAATTTATTGTATATGAAGCACAACAGAGTAAAAAAGGACCTAAAAATCTGTTATACGTTATTTCCTTTCTTCTCTGTTAACCAAAGTCCTTTAAAATTAATACAGCCCTAGTTCTGCCCAGTAACCACATACTGGAGGCACAGCTGAATTTATCAGATAGCACAAATATTCCTTTGATGTTATATTCACAGGCCCCCATACACGCTGTACTTTAAAACGGCAAACTGATGAATGATGACTCTCACGCCAAGTTATTAATATCAGTCCTTTGCTAATTTCATGAAAACAAAACCTTGAAGGAGAAAATACTTGTATGCTTTCTTTAATAAATGCTATTTCTAAAACTGTAAATGAGCTACATCCCTGGACATGTATCTATTGCAGAGCAATATTTATTAATAAAACATACAGCTTTATATACCATACCTTTCTCCCTCAAAAAATTTTATTTTCTTTGTAAACAGAACAGAAGAGAAAAAAAAAAATCAAATTAATTCTCTTTTGTAACTGAAAATAATAATTTATCTTCAGGGCTTCTGTCACAAAATACCCATGCCAACACAGGATTATATAATTACTTCATAGTGTGGAGGTGTAGCTGACCTTTTAAAATGTTTTAAGGGAGACGTTTTCATTCCCACAGCTATCCAGACATACCATTAGAGTTTTCTACCTCCAGCTTAGGAAAAATATTTCCTCTTTCAGGTCCATTTCAGCCCACACAGTGCTCTGATTCTAAACTAGATATTCTCTGCAGCAATCAAGCTAAGAGGCTTCTGCTTAATAATTCATAATTAAATCATAATACTGATTAAAAACAGATTTTTCTAATAAGACTGAACAGCAATCAGAAGGAGTAGCTTTATTAGTAAGGAGAATAATAAATACACAGATGAATTGCAGATGAAATAACTTGAGAAATCTTATCCAGATGATTCTCTGTGATTTGGCACTATTGAAATGGACACAGTTTCTCCTCCTGAAAGACTGCAAAAGAAGCAAGAATAATGAAAAAAAAATATTATTGTAGTCACTTCTATTTACAGCCATATGGATTTGTACTCTCCAAAAATTAAACATCAAAAGCAGAAAACTTCCCTGCTTGGAATAAGTAAAAGAATTTCCAAGTTGTTATAATTATCAGGCCACACTGTGACCCTCCTATTTTGCAGGTGTCAGTGGTCACTTGGCTCATTTATTTAAAAGAACCTGCTGACATTTTAAATGGATTCTTTAAAAAAGTATCAAATTACCAAGACGAAGTGCATGTGGGGTCCGAAGCTTCAGCTCTGAGATAATTTTTACAAGCAGAAAATGCACTAATGAGCCTGTCCTAGGGATCAGCCATCTGCAATTTAGAAAATCAAACAATGTGAAGTAAATGACATTTTTTTTTGTAGGAAAATGCCCCAGTACGGAAAAAAAAAAAAAAAAAAAGAAAAAGAAAAAGTAGGTGCTTCCTTCTGTGCCCCAAATTGAAGGTGCTAAGGAGCATTTCAACTGTTGGCATGCACCGGGCGTACACCACCAGCCCTGGAGATCTTCTGGAACTTGGAGAAATAAAATAATGGGAGGGCTGATGGGCAGGGCTGCTGGGAGCGGGCTGGGCTGGGAGAACGTGAGCACCTAAAGGCTGGTGGCCTCCTTGTACGGGAACTGCTGGGAGACCAAGGAACTGGCAAGAGGAGGCACCGACTATAAGGGAATGAAAGAAGACCAGAAACCACAGAAGAAGAAGAAAATCCTTGCTATTCCTTTAAAGAAGCTGAATTTAATAAACTTCCCGCGGCTTTGCTACAGAACTTCTGTGAGATTTCTGAGTCACGGTATTTGGTCTCCCTGTCCAAGACCACTTAATCCTTTAAATATTTATTAAGTACGGAGAGAAAGTACCTTCATACTGTTATACCATTTCTGCTTCACCGTCCTCTACTAAATTCCAAACTCTTCTGACACCTCTTTTCCAGACATCCACACAGGGAAATCTG
Organism: Falco naumanni; assembly: GCF_017639655.2. Classification (NCBI taxonomy): domain Eukaryota; kingdom Metazoa; phylum Chordata; class Aves; order Falconiformes; family Falconidae; genus Falco; species Falco naumanni. The sequence goes on along the minus strand of NC_054062.1, from coordinate 50,628,486 downwards.
GTGACGAGTGACACTGAATTTTAAACCGGTAGGAATCTTTGTCGGATGTGCAGACAGAGGCAGAATTTTGCCGCGTTCACTATATTGCCAGTTCGTTTGGCTTTGAAGCAATGGGGGGGTTTGCTTAGGGCTCTATTTCAAAAAACCCTACAGGGCGTCCTCACCTTTGGAGAGATGAACAAAACAGTAAAGGTAACATAAGCAGCTGAGCTAGAAATGAATGAGCTGAATGAGAAAGGAAACCAGCTCCACATAACACTATTTTGTAACTCTAATCTTTGTCGATACTAAAATTTTATACACTTTCACTGCAACTTAAAATTATTCCCTGATTTTCTTTTTTTTTTTTTTTTTTTTAAGATCTTGATACGCTTGGCTGAAAAGAACCAAAAAGCTACATAGATTTGAATTATTAATCTTAAATCTTAAAAAGAAAATCTTTCATAATAATGGTATCATAAAATATGATTGTAAAATCTATGCTAAAATTCTTTCAGCTATATAGAAGCAGCACAAGATTTTTATGTGACATACTAGTTTTGGCATGCTGTAAATATATTAGCTAAATACAGACCAATTAACTTCATTGATTATTCATGTCATTACCATAATTTCAATCAATCATTTCATTATCTTCATGTTAAAATGAAAGATCCGTTTGAAATGATGTAGTTGCATGGAAGCATTTTTTTCTAAGCTGGAAAAGCACTAAGATGGACAAAAATGGACATTGCTCTACTCATTATATTTATCTGAAAAAATAATAGAAAGAAACTTATACATAAAGTTCACAGGAATTATAAAAGGACAATATCCTGAAGAGCATGAATTCCACAGCACAACGGAGGAAAAGATAAGGAGATAGACCCCCCCCTAAATTTAATGAGTCAGGTGATAATACGATTGTCAGGCTACTCTTTCATATATCCAGATTGATTTATACAGCATAAAGAAAATCTCTGTGTGATTGCAAAACTCCAAGCCCCACATTATTGAAAAATGAAAACTCATTTTCGCTTTCAATCACTGTCAAGCCCATGATGAATTCAGACCACTGCCTCACTTTGGGAAGTTTCCATAACAACTCCCTCCCCTGACACCAGCGGATGCTGGCAGCCAGCTCCCCATCCTGCTCCCGTCTCCTCAGCTACCTCTGCTCTGACAACTGAAAACAATTTGAGGCGAGGTTTAAGTCTTAGGATAGACTAAATGTATATGAAACAGCTAAGGTAATTTAAAAGCACTGATTTCCACAGTGAAAGGGTTAGACCTTTTAGTAAAAAGGTTTTTCAGATATAAAAATAGTTTTTCTATCTTTTCCTACCTTTTCTTTCTCTTTTTTTTTTTTTTTTTTTCTGGTTGCTATCAATACTGATGGGAAATTATGTATTTAAAACCACTGAATAAATAAATAAATATATAAATATATAAATAATAAATAAATGAATAAAAAAAATACAGTGTGATTAGCTCTCACACATATTTTCAAATAGTAATATTATTCTAACACACAAATGTCACCAAAGTGAATCTTGGCTGAGGAAAAGTGTGTTTGTAATTCATTTGAAGTATCGCTATCAGAGGCAAAGACGGAGAGCTGACATGAAGTTAAGTCTTCTGGGATAAAATTATCTTCCTCTATAAAACTTAAAGCTCCTAAAATCTAATCTTCTGTAACAGCTCACAAGAAAATAAATAAATAAATAACCAAACCACCAAATAAATAAATAAATACTTTTTTTTTTCCCCAGACCAAAAGAGTGATAGTTTTATGGTCTTCAGTGGTTTGGTTTTTGGTTTTTTTGTTTGGTGTTATTTTTTTTTTTTTGGATTCTGCATCTTTGGTTCTACTACCTCTAAGATTGAAACCAATAGAAATGTAAATGACTCCCTTTATTATAAAGAGAGAGCTGAATATAAAAAGACAATTATGCACTTTCTTCTTCTGTGGGAAAAACATTTCCAGACGTTGGTATTTTTTTTAGTTACCATGAAATTATCCTGAGACCACTGGAAAAGGCCTGGTCAGCATCTATGGAACAAAACTGGAATTGTTTCTTGTTTGTCCTGAAAAATACTCTTTGGTACCTGTAAATGCAGCTCTTCACGCAGGAGGGCTCCTGCTTTGTGTCGAGCACAGGGCTGGAAACCTGCCTTCCAGTCCCAGTTTAGCAATTACTACCTGTGTGACCCCACATTTAAATGGTTTCTACGCTAACACGTCATAAAAATACCAGGGAATTCACACGCGTTGTGCATCACTGATGCTTTCGTACCATGTTAAATTACACAGCAAATGAAGCTATGTGAGCATCTAGATGAATTTTGCATGCAAATTAGTTTTTGCAACTCTCCCATGTAGTATTCTGTGCTAAAAGGAACTGTAAGTGTACTTCGAAAGTACTTAATAAATGGAAAATGTGTTGGTTGAAGAAAGAAGTGAATAGGTAACTAAAACCCATCCCAGTGCCTGCAAGTGGGAGGAGGCACTCAGGGCTGGGCATTTCAGCTTACTGTCCGAGAAGAATTTCTGACATCAGCCTCATAAAATGAAAATGCAAAACTAAACGGCCAGTAATACCAACCAACATTATTACAGAATATTTTCAAATTTGATATAGATGGGACATTTTCACGGTATTATGGTTATAAATTAAAAAAGGAAAAGAAAAACCCAAGCTGATCATATTTGTTCCTTGTGGGTTTATCAAATGACAAATTATGTCGGATTTGAAAAAATGAACTTTAGTTCCAGTTCCAGGGCAGTTTTAAATGGCAAAGAATTTTCTCAATAGTGACATGAAACTGCCTTTGTACAGCAGTTGGCTCAGACCAATCTGACTTAAGGTTTCTTTACCTGCCAAGCGATCAGGTCCTTCAGTTTTTCAATCTTGTCATGATCTTCTGGATGCTCATGAATATATTTTTCAGTGAAGAAGGCCTAGTCAAGAGAGAGAAATGAGCAGTTACTGCAGAAAATGAATCAACCTGTACTACCATGGAAGAATTACCTACAGCAAAGATAAATGAATCAAACAAAAAGTTTTGCAAAATAGCAGCAACAGCTCCAAATACAAAGTGAAAATCTGGGAAAGAGACATAGAATGTAACAAGGTTTTGAGATTAAGACATTAATCTCTTGCAACCAGTAAAGTAGGCAGATGAGCGCATGGTGATTGAGACCAAATCTCAAGGGTCACCCTACAGAGGACTTGGCCCAGGCTCTGTGCTCTCTGAGATGTCCTCCTAGCAGTTCCCAGGGTGTAAGAACTTTTAGTAGATGAAATGGCTGAGAGAAGGACATAAAGGGTCCTTCATGTCCTTCATGAAGGACATGAAGGGTCCTTCAGGGATAAACATGTCCATCAGCATGTAACTTCTCTGTTTATGTTACAACACACATGTTGTTTGTGCATGATTAATTAAAATTATAAAATAATTTTAACTTAAAAAAATAAAATTTATAAAAAAAATATTATTAATGTTCACAACATAAATAACAGATACTGCATTTATGGTTTCCCAATGTTAGTATCTTATCCCGCATAACTTTAAAAGCTAATGTTGTAAACATGCCGCTAAGATTATGTAGACATATTTGCAAGTGACTGGTATCTCATAAGTCTCTACCATTTGATTCATCCTTTAAAAACTCCTGCACTGGAAAGCAAGGGAGAGAATTGCAATCGGTTACTTTGGGCACTGAAGTTCACCCAGAAATTCCTGCTTCAGCTCCAATGTCCAAGCACATCAGAGCACACATGGAGAATGTCATCAGTCTTGGTCTCTTGTCAGTAATTGTCCACCACATCCCTACATAATTACTCTTGCTGATAAACATATCAACCAACTGAGCCAGGCTGGATGGGGCCGGGAGCAGCCTGGGCTGCTGGGAGGGGTCCCTGCCCACGGGGGGGGGGGGCGTGTGGTGGAACGAGATGGTCTTCAAGGTCCCTTCCAACCCAAACAGTTCTGTGATTCTACGATGCGATGAACTCTTACTTCAAATGTAGAAAGACACAAACGTATCCATAAATATCAGAAAGACATTACAAATCTGAAGTTTTCAGCATCACCCTACAAAGCCCAGAGGAGGGGAAACACACGTGCTATTTCTATACGAACAGCCGCCCGCCCCGCAGCACGCCAGGGCAGTGCAGGCTCCAAGAGGTGAAGCACTGCAGGAGAGAGAATTTTGACGCTACCTTCTCATAGTTTGTGAACCCTCCCATGACTGCAGGATCCACAATGCCATTCAGGAGCATCGAGAGGGGGTTGATGGGTAGATTTGGATCATTTAAATGCTGTTGAACCATATTATTGATCTTATCATTTGTCAGCTGCATGGTTTCTATTGCATTTTCCAGTGGGCTAATTTCAACCTAAAATAAAAACAAAAGGAAGTTTTAATCAAGGAGGAGAGTTTTTAACCTGACGCAGAACTGGCTGTCCACCAAACCACCACTATTAGAAACATTCCAGGAATTTCAGAACAAAAGATATTTTAACCAATCATTAACAGAAAGGGTGGTTTCAGGCGTTTAGATTTTGGGTATCTGTACACCACAGGAACTGATACAATAATCAATATCAGTGGAGAAAGTCAAACGCATTTTGCTGCTGTAGGACAGATGACATCTCAGCACAACAGCAAAACACTTAGAAAGGCTCTGACAGGAATCACGTGAGGTTTTTGGAGGATTAAGGAGAACATGAGAGATTACGAGTCAGTGAGTTTTAGCAGTACAAAGAAGATCCAGCTTAATGTAACAGCAAGAAAGAAATGATAACTTAATGTGGATTTTCTGATGGAAAATGTAATCCTAAGGAGCTCAAAAATCAAGAAGATGTTTTTGCAGTGATTATTTTAGCATATTTCCAAGGAAATCATGTTTAATATGTTGAAGAGATGACTTTTAAGCTATCAGCTCTGCTTTTTCCCACAAGGTTGCATTTTCTTCATCTGAAAGTTGATAACCTGAAGTAAGAAATTTTCTTCCTCACATAGCCTGGACTTCAATGAGGGGAGCTCCTCAGATGTCCTCATGGGGTGGATTAGCTCTTACTATGTGTAGAACTTGCTTTATTTTAATTGAATAATCTCCAACTACTATTTATGATCGGATACTGTTTTTCAGCATGTCAGCTGCTCATGTTGTAAACGCAGTATTACAATACTTAAAATATTGCTAAAATATGTACATTGAGTGAATAGGCTAAAAACTGCTAACGTGCAGTGATCCAGAGTGTAGACAGTCTTCAGCGGAAGACATAACCTACTTACATTAAAAAAATGATGTGGTAGGATCAGAAAAGGAAGGTTAATCGAGGCCTGCGAGGAAAACGCAAGTGTATATTTGATTACACCCTAATTTACATAAATGCTACATAAACAAAGAAGCACTTCTACCTGGCTATCAGCTGCTTACCATGTTTCTGAGAAGCACTTATAATCAAATCTCTGTAGTTGCTACTCTTACACCTGGCATCTGATTACATCTAGGATGTTTTAATTAGCATGTTTAAATGTCTGCCTGGTGAATTGTTCTGGAAGGAAGCAGCCCGCCGCGGTGCTGCGGTGGCTGCGGGCAGCCCAGGCTCCCTCGGCCAGAGGATGGCGGCAGGTCAGAGCCGAACGCGCTACCCACCAAATCCGGACCGGGAAAGTGAGACCGTATTCAACCGCTGATCCGGCAAGAACTGTCACGAACACTGTAAGCTAAATTTAGGATTCTGTCATTTGTATTAATGGGCTTATCACTACGCAATAATCTGTTGATGAACCATTGCTTTTAATGCTCTTGAATATCTACAGAAATCAGCACTCATTGAGCTGACAGACATCTTTTTTGACTTTTGTGTATCGGCAATCATGGCTTTCTTTCTCATTCTCCTTTCTTCTACTACTCTTACAATCCCCCCTCTAATTTTTTAAAAGCAGATGGAGAATTGCAGTTCCCATCCTAATACTGTATACTGTGCTTTGGAACTTACTGAAAGCTATTTATTAAAAATACCTATACTTGTAAATCATGAGCCTTGTTCCAAGTATCTTGCTAACTCCGGACACTACGCCATCTATTCAGAGCAAACAGAAATGCTATACATTTGCAACACTAGAAAATGAAACATTAAAACAGAAGGAAGATTAGCATTTGTCCTTTTTAAACTAAGTGCAATTCAAAAATCCAGTTTCTAAGTCACTGGCTGGCCTCAGCAAATTTTTCCCCTGAAACCACTTGTGTCCGGCTAAAACAAATCAGGTACAGAATAATGAATGTGTACAACAGATTCCTTGCAGATAATGAACAGATTGAAAAAGGCTTAGGTAAAAGTACTCAGAAAGAATTCTAAAAGCAATCAGATTTAGGGAAATTATGCATGTTCCTATGGGTTATGTAACATAATACACTGCATTTATTAAATTACTCGGTTCTCTCTCAGCACTGATTTGATATGATCTCACCTCTTCCTTTAAAGATATTGCAGGTCCATCAATAAAATATGAAATGTGCAAAGCTACTTTAATTCATCCTGTTTAGTAAAACATCAATATCTGTATCTATAATCAAAATTTAGCATTACAGGGATGTAAACCTTGTGATCCTGCTTCCAGCATTTTAGCTGGCAGGAATCTTGAAGAAAGTCAATACCAATTTTGCAGTAACTACGCTAGAGCTAGGTCAAAAGGTATTCGTTGCCATCTTCCCACATATTATTAAGTTCTATTCTGGTATAATTTTTCAACTATGCGCCCAATATAAGCCTTACTTACAAAAAGCTTATAGAAAGCACTCTGCCAGGATTTATGCACATTTCGATGACAAGCATAGCGTTAAAGGTGCGTGTATACAAATTGCCTGCATAAAGCAGCCTGTCAGGCTGCGCTCTTAACTCATAAGGAAAAGAGACTTTCAACAGATTTTCCAGCCTTTACAAACAACACTTTTTTGCAATCATGAAGATAAATACAATCTTCTCTATCAGGATTATATTGAAAACACAAAATTCATTAAAAATTCAATGCGTTTTATTCAGCTGCCTGTTACTGTCAAACATCACATTCATATTCTGTTACTATAGATACCATAGTAATTTTCTGCATTACTTCTGTTCATCTAAATACAACTGTCCAACATAACCTCAATGGAGCAATGAAAAAGGTTTTAATTAATCATATGCAAATTGATCTTTTCCTTTAAAAATAAGCCTCACGAGAGATTTATAAACTGCAGTAACAATGTTTTTATTGCTACTTAAAAATTACAGCTGCGTTAAGAATAATTTAATCTTAAAGGCATTTAATGGGTATGTCTTATCTAAACACTCTAAATGGTAGAACAGAGAAGGGCGTACTTCAGAGTTACTCTGCGAGGTTGCTAGGGGTATATTTTAGCTAACTCTGGAAAAGAAACAAAACTGACCTTCAGTCACAAAGGATAAGCATAGAAAAAATGCAAACACATACAACGCATCTGATTGATGGTATATTTTCAATAAACTACCATCAAACCACCCAAATCCCTCTTTTCCAAAATTCAGACTAGTTTTATTTTGATGTGGCAGGGTTCCCCTGAAACACCTCGGGTCTCTTTGGATTTCGGGCACGAGGCTCACACCACAGGCTGCAATGGTCACCTGCTGAAAGCCAGGAACGCTTCCCAGCAGCATTTCAAGCATCCGATGGGCCCTTGCCCGAACGGCCAGGAAGAGCCAGCCCACATTTCCTTCTCTCAGGAGTGGGAAAGCGTTACTTGAGTCACCCTCCATCAATAACCAGCATCCTCAGCAAGCAATTTCCCCTTGCCTTAGCATGCCAGATACAGTCCCATTGATTGCTTGTTCACAGACCTGAAGCGCAGTCACACAGACATCCAAACGCTCCCTGGCTGTTTAAGAGCCCCATTCTTTCATGCGATCTCAATAAAGCCAAATTGATCTTACCATGAAAACTGATTTGACTTCAAACCACCTCAGAATCCCTGGTAATTTATACGCTGTCACATAGATGGTTCTCTCAATCCACATATTCTGCAAACATCACATAAACAGCGCATTATCAGATGGATAGCTGTTATCTTAAGCGAAGCCTTAGAACATTATCACCAGGAAAAGGAACCACAGTACGACAGACATTACGAAGCCGGGGGGAACTTCAGGGGGTATCTGCTCGGGGAGGGGATGGGGTGGCACCGATTCAAATTTGATACATCATTTAGTAGAGAACAACTGCTCTCTTACCAAAGGAGAACGCTATGTGAAAAATCCACCGGTTTTACCAGACTGCCATTTTTCCCACAAGGGCTTTTAAGTACCATCCTCTGCAAAACCACATCATCTTGATATGGGGAAAGCTTCTGCCCCAGGAGGGCAGGGGAGCTGGGTTCCCCGGAGAGCTGGTGCTGTCTCCATCCTCAGAGGTTTCAAGACCCGCTGGGGTAAAGCCCTGAGCAGCCGGGTCTGACCCAGAGCTGGCCCTGCCTGGGGCCGGGGTTGGACCCAAGGTCCCATCCTGACCTGAATTTGTGATTCTGTGATTTCACCTGAGCTGTAACCTGCAATGGCTTCGTTGTAACATCTCACTGGATTGAATGGAAGGATGCGTGAATTAACATCTCTTCCTCCACATGTGTGTATTTGGTTCATAACCAATGTCAAAGGCATTTCCTGATCCGATTTGGTTACAACTGGCATACGTTGGTGGTTCCTCTTATTTATTATGAGTTTTTTTAAAAACGGAATTGTTTATTCCATCCTCCATTAACAGAAGAAGTAATTTCAACGTGATTTAGATACACCTAAATTTTTTTTATCTATACTCAAAAGGTATCGTGAACTGTAGTGCTCCAGTCTAGCATTATGCTTTTAGAAAAATAGGATCTCCTACCACCTCAGCTAAACCCACACAGATTAGTAAATTATAAATTTTTGATATAACAGCCATCAAGGGAAGTCACATACACTAAAGGAGTCTCTGAATGAATACCCAGTCTTAGCTGTAGGAAACCAAGTACTCGGCATTTATTGGCACATTTAGTAGATTAGAACCTGCTACTACACAGAAAACCGAGTTCTTTGCTCAAGAAATGATGCATTAATTTATTACTTTAATTACTACTACTACTTTACTACTAACTGCGCCCACTAGAACCCCTGTGAATAAAATGGTGGCTATAAAAAAAAAGGCAATCAACTTGATGTAACCTGTTGTAAACGTTTTGATGAATACAAGCTGTGCTCAAAGGGAATTTTATTGACCATTAGATGAAACATATGGTTTAGTAAAAAAAAAAATGGTATTACTGCAAAAAGATTTTTAGATGCCTGACTAGAATCTTCATGGAAAGACAAGATTTCACAAGAGACATCTATCTTTTCAGGTATAGCCATTTTAAAATTTCTCAAAACAGCTGGTTTTTAACAAAGCAAATACAGCTTTGTCCATTTTTTCTAGTGGTGTAAACCAGAAAACGATAAATTGGTTTAACTGAATTTCTATGAAAAATAATCACATTTAAACCTATTTTTCAACAACCAAAGCATAATGAATGTTTCAGATTCTCAAAATAGAGGGGAATAAACAAGCAAACTCCAAAAGTATTCCATTTTCTTTCTTTCTTTCTTTCTTTCTTTCTTTCTTTCTTTCTTTCTTTCTTTCTTTCTTTCTTTCTTTCTTTCTCTCTTTCTCTCTTTCTTTCTTTCTTTTTTTTTTACCGCAAACTCGTTGTCTGGGTTTTTCTCTCCTTTCCGAACAGGGCGTGAATACTCAAACCGTTGGACTTCATTCACCCTATAGAAACTGAAAAAAGGGAAAAGGACAATCAATACCCAATGCCATCTGTTTAGGAATTGCTGCTAAACTCTAGTACTAGAAAAAACCCCAAACACTTATGCATAAATATAACATGTTTATGGGATCATGGCTTTCCAGTGGGTTCGACGGAATCTCTGTTAATATTAAGAATACCTATGAAATGTCATCACAATTACTGCCGTCCTTGACCGTGTACAGATTTGTTATACAACAACAGGAACCAGTTTAAATATTTATTATAAAGGAGACGGACTGAAATTTCAAAACCAACCCAAACTCACCTCACGATCTGTTCTGACACCGGCCTGTGAAATTTAGACGGTAAATCCAGTTTTGGCTTTACAGTAAAGCACTGAATATCTGAACACAGGGGTCAAGAACCGAACAGTGAATCTCCGTCACACAGGGGCAGCTCAGGGGGCACACAAAAAAAGGGACAAAAAAAAGGGCACACAAAAGAAAGACGCAGACCAACCAAATGAACGCGTTACACCCACAAAGGCAGAAGTGCAACAGTCTCCTGCTCGCGTTGGCTGTAAATACTCAACGCGTGCGGCTGCAGGAGCCACTGTACAAGCCAAGGATACACTGGCCGGAGGAGCCTTTGATGTCATCACCCGGTGCTGATGTCGTCTTCATTTTTTCGGCGTTTGGAAACTGAGTCAATAACCTTGCTTCAAAGTCTTCGCGGCGTTCATACTCCTTTCCTCGGTAAATGAAGACTTTGTTCTGGAAACAAATTGAGAGATGAAATCCTAAGACCATTATCCCCAGTAATGAACTGGGATCTCAGAAGCATTGACTCCAATGCTGTTAAGTGAGAAATTTTACATTCCTCACGTTACAATATAATCGATAGTTTACAAATCTTTTATGCCACTTCAATAAAGCCCAGGTGGATTTCCTTGCCTCCAATTCAGCAATGAGACCATACAGCACACACCTTTAGGCGTAAGTACAAACCACGTTCAATTCGACAGGATCCAAATACGTTATTTCCAAGATCTGTAAAATAGGTGCCCATTGAAAACATATTAAGAGAAATTATGTCCTCTACCAAATTCAAGATCTCCCTCCGTAATTCCTCTCATCCACCTTCCTCAGCTAATGTTAGAATTGGCTTAAATAAAAAGAGGTAGGCTTTTGATGCACAAACATTTATAAAAAGCACTGAGGTGAGCAAGCAAGAGTAGCAGGGAACAGCATAAACAGAAAACAATGCTGATTTTAGGAGGAAAGTCCAAAGATCCTGACTCTTTCAGAAATATTGATACACCCTGGCCTCCATATTAGTTGATTAGATTTCTGCCATTGTACAGTTGTCTGCACACAGCATAACTTTCAAATTCAGTATATTGTATTTCTAAGTATTGGTTTCTTCTTCTAACCATAATGAAAATTAAGATATATTTTATACAGTCCATTTATATACTGAACAAGCACATTAAATTCTAAAGAAAAATGTAAAAGGCTACTTGCATTTTTTAACTGGTCAAACATATGAAAGTTTTGATATCATCTCATCTCAAACTGAACATTTGGTGAAAAAATTATACAGCACTTATTAGAAAAAGGGAGTTATGGCTGGGGTAGAAAACTGGAACAGTTTATGTTTGCCCAGTTGGGCTTAGTACTGCAGTGGTGCCTTTTGAAATGCACAGTAGAGGCATGAATACTCTCTGTTTAGGGAAAGAAAAAAAAAAAAAAAGAAGAAAGAGCAGACACCTAAGAAGTGTACATATACCTGTAATTAATGTATATATAATTCACAGGGAACAGTGCAGTAGAAGAAGTTTGTGTTGAGGGTTTTCTCAATCAGCAAGGCACTTAATAGCCTATTTTTCAGAGTTTTTATTGTTCATTTCTTGCAAACTGACCAATCCACACAGCTTTTGTAAAGCATGGTGTTTCCCCACACTTAAAACCCCCCAGTCCTTCACACTTGTGAAGAGAAAAAGCAGTTCAATATTAATATCTCAGACTAACACCACTCTGCCTCGCATCCCTTTGACTAACTGGTTTATCCTCCCCCTCTGCTCTGCCCTGGTGAGGCACATCTGGGGTGCTGGGTCCAGTGCTGGGCTCCCCAGTTCAGGAGAGACAGGGAGCTACGGGAGAGGGGCCAGAGGAGGGTACCAAGGTGAAGAGGGGACCAGAGCATCTGCCTTATGGGGAAAGGCTGAGAGAGCTGGGCATGTTCAGCCTGGAGAAGAGGGAGAGGGCATCTCACCAGCGCCTACAAAGATCTTAAGGGCGAGTGCCAGGAGGACGGGTCCAGGCTCTTCTCGGCGGTGCCCAGCGACAGGACAAGGGGCATCGGGCACAGGCTGCAGCACAGGGGCTTCCATCTGAGCGTGGGGCAGAACTTGTGCGCTGTGAGGGTGAGCACGGGCACAGCTGCCCGGAGAGGCTGTGGGGTTCTCCTGCTCTGCAGACACCCCAACCCGCCTGGACGCGGCTCTGCGCAGCCTGCTCTGGGGGACCCTGCTCTAGCAGGGGGTGGGACGGGGTGGGCTCCAGAGGGCCCCTCCAGCCCCCACCATGCTGCGATTAACACAGCACTTAACGGGAAGGCTGTGTTGTGCTCTCTGCATTCTTGCCTGTATGCCCAGGGTTGGGTCCGAGGCTGGGTCAGCCTGGCCCACGGCCCCCCGCTCACTCGGCCAGAAGGGTCCGCTCTGCCCGCTGCCGTTCAGGGCAACCCCTCGCTGCTGAGCAGCTCCTGCTTGCGGGATGTTCCTGGTCTTTCTAGGGGGTAACGTGCTCTCTGTTGAGAGTGACGGTACATGTGACAAAATTCCAGGGTGACTGACAGCTCGTCCCTTTGAAAAGTTATCAGTGACTTTATTGTACATTCATCATTTTGAAGATTCCTGAAAATGCAAGTCTTCCTTCACTACAATATCATACTGATTAAACAATTTTCTAGAGGAAAGGGTTAGCCAATCTTAACAGTGACTCCTCATTGGATATTAAATGGTTTTTTTTTTCCTGGTGAAGCTTAAGAAACTGTTAGTAAACCTTTTACAGAAATCTTATTAAAGTTTTTTTACTTAACGTGCCACAGACAGGTTTTGCTGTTTGATGCTTGAGAAAAGCTATTGCATGTAAATTACTTTACATGTATTTCAAACAGCAAAACCAATTCTTAGGTTTTCTGCATTGAATCTCTCTCGACTCGGTCTTTTGCTCCACACAGCAGCTTGCACGTTATCGTGGCTTTACATCTGTTACTACCACACGGCTTTGCCAGGTTGCAGAATTGCATTTCACTCGCGTTGGGTGGCTCTGGGCACCAGTGACCCTGCCACCTTCCAGCAGGCTCAGGGTCCCTTTGGCATGAGTTGCCCAGCCCCAATCTGGAGACCGAGCAGCGGGCTAACACACGAGAGCTCATCTCCCAGTTTTTGTTTGAGGGGCTGCATGCAATGGGTGCTGCAAAACACACTCTTACCCTGGGGCCAGCTTTATTCCTGACAGCCACAAAGAACTGATAATTTGTTGCACTTCCCAGGGGGCACAAATGGTACGAGTACACCTGTAGTACAGCATCCCAGGGTGTAGGGAAAGCCATATGTATTTGCGGCTTTTGGGGATGATTCAAGAATTTCAGCTTCTTCACAAGGGCTTTAGTTCGTTGGTTGCAATGGAGGCTTTTTCCAAATGAACACTTGATTATGTACACACGTTTTATTCCTTGGGATTTTTTAAAACCTTTCCCTACTTCATTTTAATACGCCATGAAAGACCAGCCGACCACAAGTAACCTGACGAAGCCAGCCGTATCAGCTCTCCCTGGATTTATCCAGTGAGCTGGGCTTGAGCGTAAGCTTGGGTTTGTGCCTGGTGTTTATTATGGCTTAACCTGAGAGAGTTAATATGGAATCACTCAGTTATAACCAGGAACGCATCTCCTAATGAGTATTTCTAGGAGGAAACCCACCACCAGCCCCTGGCCTGAGACTAAATCTCTCTGAGTCTCCTGGACTGAGAGAATAATCTGAAAATAATAGTAATAACGTTAGCCTTCTGTCTCTTGACCTGCCTTAATTGACTGTAACTCTTCCACAGGGAGACAGTCTCCCTCCAAACTGAAAATCCTCAGCTCTGAAGGCAGACACGAGCAGCACAGCAGCTAAATAAATAAATAGCTAACGTGTTATTTCCATGTCACTGACTGCCCAGTGCCCCAGTCCAAAGAATCACGATACAGATGCAACTCAGACTTGTTAACCAGCCCCCCCCGCTTCTTTAGCCACTGATTCAACTCCATCCCCATCACCCCAGAATCTCCTTTCTTGGGGAGGAGTAACCAGTGGAAAAACTCTAAAATGCTGCCAGACTTACATTACTGGCACCAACTAAGTGACACATGCTGTAAATTGACAGATGACTCAGGAAAATCAATGCAAAAGATTGCTTTTAAAGGTATCACACAGATCTCTGATATTCAGCTTCAGCTTAGTGATTATGCTGGAAAGGACACTCACATGAAAACATGCTCACATACAAAAAAGGCTTCTCTACCATACCCATACACACACACACACACACACATATATATATATGCACCTGTCAGACAAAAAAGTCACTGTTTCAGACGGCGCTGGTTATTACCCTGATTTATGGATTGGGTGGTATATCCATACCCTGAAGAAGTATAAAGTATTGGATATGTATGAAGAAAAAGCATCTCTACTAAAATTCAACTATTCCATATTAGAAACTGGAAAGGAAAAAACAATGTTTGTTTTATACACCTAAGAAACAACCATAAATGTTAGCTAGACTGTAAATAACACACTGACACACAATAATGGACTTTCTCCACAATGAGGGATATTTCCCAAGCAAGAAGCTTTGCTATCATCTGTGGAAAAAGGTGGATGCTTACCCTTATGAATGTCGGAAATCCCTGGCCGTAGTATCCAACAGCAAAATAGTCTGGTTTTGGTCTTATCACTTTCACAATGTTTTCATAGAACTGGGCTTGCTTTCTCTGCAAAATAAATAGGAGGAATTTTAAAGACCTAAACTTTAAGGAGATTCCTTATACTTAAGATCTAGATCTCTTTTACGTGTATCGCTAACGTAAAGATGTCCATGTTTCATTTGCCCCTTTGCTTCCCCTTTTGATCAGATACACGCTAATATTTTGAAATACTAGACTCTGTAGCCATTGTTTTTATCCTTATCTTGGTGAACCTCACTTTTCCCGATCCAATATCTCCATTTTGATGAAGGTCAAGCGTTTGCAAGGCAGCCTGAACTCCCGGTCGGGGCACTGCCGGTGCTGAAGCACTGGAACGATGAAGCACATACCACCGGAGCCAGCTCATCTCGATGGTGCTGACTTCTCAGTTTCCAGCTGTTACATTTCATTACATTTTTTCTACTACTTTTTTCCCCCATATTTACAACTATTTATTTGCATACGGAAAGCACACAGTTGAGAATTGCAGAAAAATGTAACTTTTGGAATAAATACGCGCATGTCAGATGCCATCTGTTTTCGAAGAGGAATCCTTCTTTATCTCAAATGATGAAATAATAACAAATGTGCAGCTTCAGACGAGCTGTTCATTAACTTATTTTTAGTCCTTTCTGTGAGAGAATGAATTCTGATTTGGGAGGAAGTTTATTACTGCTCCCACACGACAGATAACAGTAAATGGCAAGAAGACTAGAAAGACCCAGATCTGTCGTATATTTCTCAGTTCACCTGTAGCAAAACTATTTTGTCATTTGTGAATTGTCTTAGAGTCTAATATTTAATATTACTTGAATAAAAGAGACAATAGGGAGAACAGAAAGAAACAAAAAACTTTTAAATTTTATTACGGGGGAAAGAAATAAGAGCTAGGATGCTAATGCTACTCAGCAGCAGCAATAAGGAATTCTGGTGGGGTAGGCAAGACCTGACTCATAGGGGAGTGTGAATTTTGCTCTCTGCCTTATTAGGGATAAATGCCCAATGCATGCTGGCACTAATTGCTGTGACATCTCCCTCAGTTTCCCCTGTCTGAAAAATAAAGAACTGATAAACTCAGTTGTCTGATGCGAGAATTGGAAGCTCTGGGTCTCCCCTGTTAGAAGAGGAAGGAAATTTATTTCCATACGCAGATGACCTCTGCCTGGTTTATCCCACTGCCTGGAATCGTGTCACCCAACGTAAACAATGCCGTATCTACTGTGCAAAAGAAATGGTGCAAAACACATGACTCGGGATTATTGGCCATCAGCTACAATGGGTGAAGTGCAAATTCAGACTTATTTCCTAAAAATGGATACAGGACGGTAAGTAAAGGGTGCTTGCTCTGCGACAGAGTTGTTCATGTTCCCATGTGCCAGCATAAAGGAGATGGAAAATTACAAATGAGGGACTCTGAGAGTAGCAACCCTCTGGTGAATAATCATATCTGACACATGAGCATCATTTCTAGCTGAGGAACAATCTCTACCAGATTCTTTTTATATTGAAATGAAGAATACTCTCTGCTAAACTCCTTGCCAGCGGTGTGGGCAGCAGGCCCAGGAGGGCACTTTGGGCACACCTAGGCAGCGGAGGAATGTTTTAGGTACACATCACTTACCTCCTGCAGTAAAAACCAACATGAAACCAGGCTCCAGATTTGTTAGGCAAATCCAAAACCCAGTTCAAATGCCACAAATAGAGGACCATCAGAAAGGGATATAAATTTTGCACTGGAGAACTGGTGGACCGAACCACGGACCAATGAAGAGCATGTAAAGGAGTGAAGAAACCATAAAACTGCGAGGAGTGGTATTTACCTTTATGCTTTCCTCCCCAAGAAAGGAGATTCTGGGGTGATGGGGATGGAGATGCTTCCGGGGAGATGGCCCCTAGCCACCCTCAAACCGAGCATCAGTGTCAGTGGAGAAAATGGGCACAATGACACCGTATTAACACCCAGCTCAGACAGACTGGGATAAAGCAGATAAACAATTCAAAGAAATTAAGGATGATGTACTCTGGTGAGTGAAAAGGTAAAATGTATCAAAACCCTGAAAGTCCAGAATTTTCAGAACCAAACTGGAATCATGTCCCCACTCCTGTGAAAACGGTTGAGAAGCTTGGAGGGACAGTGACAGCTGCCATTTATCTCTTTGGAAAAGAGGAGGAGAAAAAAAATGGTGCAGGCATAATGAATGGGTAACGTCAGGGCAAAAATAACTGACTCTAGACATGAATGCTTGGGGATTATTCATACCTAAAAAAAGAAATGTGAATATGGAAAGACACTTGAGAGAGAATGGGGATTTTTTTCATGTTCCCATTTATATTTAAATCCCAAATTTCCTTTTATACCCCAAATAAGTCAGCTTAACATTACTGAAATATTTTTCTTTCAGCTAAAAAAAAAATAATAAAATTCAGCCTTTTTCAGGCACTCCAGTCGTAGCCAGTTAATCAACATTTGTCCAACAAAGCCAAAGCAGGCATCTACTTCTGCATTTTACTCTCAAAAGAAAGATTTTCAATATAATTTTAAAAGCT
Source organism: Falco naumanni (assembly GCF_017639655.2). Taxonomy (NCBI): domain Eukaryota; kingdom Metazoa; phylum Chordata; class Aves; order Falconiformes; family Falconidae; genus Falco; species Falco naumanni. Next base: position 50,611,153 of record NC_054062.1, on the reverse strand, counting down.
TAGAAATTAAACTCTGAAAAAATTGTTGCAGTGTCTGTGTCATTAAAAAACCTACCAGCAGTTCACTGAGTTGTTCATAATCAAACATTTCATTTTCATACTGTTCTGCAAGTTCTTTACCCAAGGCAATGGCCTCTTCCCACATCTGTTGAAAAAAAAAAAAAAATCACAAAACAACAACAAAACCCCTGAATTACATACCTTGGTTAAACAACAATATCGGAATAAAATACATCTGAATCAAACACAACAAAATGCATTGTGTCACATGCCTGAAAACACTGTGCATCTGACGTGCCAAAGAGCCGTGGCAGCATTACACTCATGTCTCTATTTGATGCAAATCAAGGAAAATGATCAAATTGCTTCAGAAATAAAATGATTCCTGCTAGCTCAGCTAGATGGCCAATAATCTCTGTAGGCCTGCCTACAAAGAAACCCAGAGCCTGGGACTCTGGATAAATGCTGTTGATTGACTGTAGTTTATAATCACCTCCCTCTCCCTCTAATACCTATACTCTATATTAGACAGGACAAGCAATTCTCAGATATTGCTTTGAACAAATAGTCATTATATTTCCATTGGTTTTTTTCCTCTCTTGTTTTTCAACCATGAAGTTCAGCAGCCGTCTCAACTGACCCAAAGAAATTTAACAATATCCTTCAGCTCTTCAGAAGCTAACAATCTTAATGAGGAGCAGTAAGAATGTTTTTAAATGTGTATTTTTCATTTTCTTCTACTCTAAATATAAAGAACCACTCAAACCCAAAAAGATGCTTAAATTAGCACACCAGGCTATCTAAGAACAAACTTGATGATCTGCCCCTGCTGCAAGGTTTGACTGGCACTGCTGACCTCACTTTATTAAACAAATGAGATTTGGAATGAATTATAAATCCATTCGGTTTGTATTACCCTTCATCTGAAGCTTAAACTCCCTGTCCACACCACCTAATTCTCCTCTCAGCATCAGGCCACATGTTCCTCGCCCTGCCGAGATGGCTGCAGCTGCAAAGAGCTGTCGGATAAAAGAAGGCTGAGTGAGGAACAGGGCTGAACACACCTTGCCCCATCGCTCCCTGAAGACACCCACTCTTGGGAACAAAGAGTTTGAGATGAAGCATCACAACTTCCAGCGATGGTGGGAGCTGGAGGCTGGGAAGAGGGAAGGGGAATGGCGCTCCTGGGGAAACCCTCACGCGCACAGCTGATTCCTGCATCCATCCTGTACAGACCCCCCAGTCCCAATTGCTTTAAAGCACCACGTAAACAAAAAATATTTTACCTGCCCAGACCCCCTAAAAACCAAAAGTCCCCCAAGACACACAAATGAAATCCCACCACTCAAAGCTCAAAATCAATGTTGCTTGAATTTTGTTTGTCTTTTGATCTGCAAGTTAAAATCACATTTCTTAGTATATCAGGAAAATTTGGAGAAAAAAAATAAGACTTTTAGGAAAATTCTGAATTCTAGATGCTGATTTGAGAACAAGAGCAAAACATGAAGAGTTCATATGACTGTCAGGACGACTGGGACTGCTGCCAGCACTGGCTGCGGAGTCAGGCTGGGCACAGCTACCTGTGGTTTAGTGGCACAAACGCCAGGCTGGGACCTAGAATATCTTTTTCCCCCCCTAGAAACTGTCAATTTGGAGCTTAGCCAGGCTCAATCCTCAGCTAGTCTTCCCCCCATGTGTAACGTGCCAATGCCACAGAAGCAAGACGTGGCTCAGGTCCCACCGCTTTGCTCTCTGTCCCTGCTCCTCCCTGGAAACGAGGAGCTAATTTTCAAGTGGAAGGCACCCATCCTGCAAACCAAAGGAGGGACTGAAAAACTGTGCAAGCGTACTGAGAGGAAAGGGATGGAAAGCAGCAGCCTGAACGCGGGGGGATCTGCTGGTGGCAGAGGAGATGAGGGGCTGCACAAGAAAAAATAGTTACAAGAGGTTGCAGGGAGGCGGGCCAGAGGTTTCTGCTCTTGAAGTAAGGGAGCAAAGTAAAGAGAAAATATGTGCCAGGAACTACACAGGGATGGCTGAGCAAGGGAAAAGGAGCTTTTGAGTCTTAAAGAAAACAAATGGGCAGATGCTTGGGCAAAGAGAGGCTGAGCAGTGACCTAATTTAAGGCTGAAAGGTGACGGATCCTCACAGCGGGTAGAGCCTGGTACCTCCGTCGACCTTTCCTTATGGCTCCACGTGAGGTTTGACCCCTTCCTCTTTTATTTTTTTCTCCTTTCTACAACAGCGTTCATGATATTGTTTATCTAGGGAAGAAGACTGGAATGAGCACAAGTTACCTTATGTTTGTAAAGTGCCTTGAAGATGAAAAACACATCAGAATGACTAATTACAATCACTTTAATGAGGGATCATGTCTGCAGGAAATCACAAGGCAGACTACGCTCTGCAACACAATTTTTGCAGGTGGAAGAATCTGAGTGTTTTTATCCCTATCTAGATAAACCATTTTTACTTAAACCAGAATGATGATACAGAGCATATTTTTATTTCTAAACAAAAATTAACTTGAGTTTAATAGTTAAGGCACTCGATTAAAATGGAGTACAACTTCATGTACTGGGCTGAGTTAATTTTGACTCAGAAGAGCAATGTACTAGCAATTTGTAGAAACTAAACTAACATTCAGTTGTTTGGTAAGTCAGCAAGCAAAACATTTCAAAATCTCTTAACCTTTCTTCATTTTGACTGTCATTTTCTTTTTAACCTCTTCTGCACATTTTCATGTCAAAGAAACTGGTGTTACCGTAATTTTTCTTGTCCCAGTTCTCTGTTTGTGCATTCCAGAGGTAACTAGTCCCTCTCCAACATCCAAGTACTTCTACTCTGTTTTCCATTGTGAAAACATTTATAGATGATCTCAGGCAAACAGCTTTGGAGCTGAATGAGATTGAAAATAAATGGAAGTCGAAGTAATTTTAGATTTGCATTGACACTGTAAACAAACTCTTTCAGTTCTTGCACTGAATTCCAGATAAGCACAGACATCGTGACACATTTCCAAAGCACGTCTGGCGACTCAAAGCACCAGCTCGGTGCTAAGGCTGTATGCCATTTAACGCTAGCTAATTGCACCCGATCATCAAGAGGCAAGGGATTCTGTATTAGCAGTGGGAGAGAGGAGGGGAGGAGAGGAGCTGAGGGGGCTGAAATGCCGTGCTGGTACTGCTCCGCGTGAGTGCCATCATGCCACCGCGGCTTTGCAGCTCAAGGGTCACACGACAGCGAGCCCATCCTGGACTGTCATCTACACTGCTGTGATGTCCTGGAGCCCATCATAACCTCAAGACAGACATGGACCTGTTGGAACAGGTCCAGAGGAGGCCACGGAGATGGTCAGGGGGCTGGAGCCCCTCTGCTATGGAAACCAGGAGAGCTGGGGCTGCTCAGCCTGGGGAGGAGAAGGCTCCGGGGAGACCTTAGAGCAGCTCCCAGCACCTACAGGGGCCGGCAAGAAGCTGGAGAGGGGCTTTGTACGTGGGCACGTGGTGACAGGCCAAGGGGGAATGGCCTTAAGCTGGGAGAGGGGAGATGTAGATGAGCTGTGAGGCAGAAATTGTTCCCCGTGAGGGCGGCGAGGCGCTGGCCCAGGCTGCCCAGAGCAGCTGTGGGTGCCCCATCCCTGGCAGTGCTCAAGGCCAGGCTGGATGGGGCTGGGGGCAGCCTGGGCTGGGGGGAGGGGGCCCTGCCCGGGGCACGGGGTGGGACTGGGTGGGCTTTGAGGTCCCTTCCAGCCCAAACCATTCTGTGATTCTAAAACCAGACCAGTGCCGTCAAAGGTACTGTGTACACGTCAAGCCCCATAGGTAGCACAGCACTGCTACTGACGACTTCAGCAAAACTAAATCCTGATATATTTTTTCCCCCCTCCCAACCCTGTCAGTAGAGACTGTAAACACACCGCCGCGGAGGCTGCGTTTGTGTTGTGCTTCCCCCAGTGTGAACAAACTCTTTAGATGTTACTGAATATTAATAATGAATTTTATAAATGTTTCAAAACCTAAAAAAATAAATCCTCAAATTAAATATGATACAGATTTAGTTAATCTACAATACACACACAGTAATCACACAATCCTAGCATTCCTAGTACCCATTCCCCTACCTGTAAGTGGAGATGAACAGGTAAAAAACAAATAGTATGAACATTTGTTTCTGGTTTAAATTACTGGAATTACTCTAAAAATTCTTTACGAGTTAGCTTAGAAGTTATGCTGCTCATATTCGGTCACATTATTTTTAATGGAACACTTTCAGGTATAGCTATGAGATGAAACTACTCTTTTTCTGTTGTATTGCAAATAGATGATGAAAGAGCCCCACTATGGGAAAAAGATTCTGACAATTTTCGCCAGTCTCTAACCTGGCCCCTCTCCAGCCACAGGATCTGTCTTAGAGAAAAGCACCTACTTTTTGTTGCTACTACCTCTTAAAAGCCCCACTCCGCTCCAACATCTCTATTTGGAGATCCAATGGTCTGGTTCCGTCCTCCGGAGGAACAATGCCAAGCTGCAATTGTAAAACGTCAAGTGCCCTGAACTCCAGAGGTCCACAGGTCCCCTCCCTACCCGGCTTGTCACCCCACCCTTTGTTCAGCTGGACCACACCACCTGCAACATCACCCAACAGTAAACCAAAGGCAGTTATTTTCCCAACATCATAACAGATGCAGGAACCATGTGTTTAAAATCCCCACTGAAAAACCCTCTGGAAATTTTCTCTGTTTACTACAGAGCAAATTTATTCAGGTGAGGACAGCACGGCTGCAGCAAAGTATCCTGATAAATGAAATCTATATTCTTGAAGATCAATAACTCCCAATCTGCTGCTTCGCAGATTTCCTGCCTTGGAAGGTTGCCCAGGTTTGCCCAGGACATGGCAGGTCTTCTGGAGGAATGAGCTGTACGGGGAGCTACTACACAGGATTTGTACGGTGTACAACTCATTAATGTGAGAAACGATTTATCTGGAGAGTGTACCAGGGAGAGAGGCTGGTGACAGCGGCAGGAAAATGCTTCTTTTATACTGAAGGCGTAAGAAAAATGTGTATAGACTAAATTTAGTTGTGTAGACATGAGCTGTAAATTGTTATGGAAAGACATTGAGGATGTAGAAGGAGATCTTTTCAGGGAAACCCTAGCAATTTAATTTATTTTTGAAGCTGGATTGCTTGCTGTCCAGAAAGAACCGCAGCATCCAATTCAGTATTTCAGGTTCTTTAATAGCAGCAAAGAAGGATCTTGGGATATTTCTTAGCTCCTGCTGAGCTAACAGTCAGTAAAAATGAAATAGTCCAGAGTAAGAATATTATCATGTAATATTCTGATGTACGAGGGACGTTCCAAGCTGTTTAAATTTCAGATAATTGTTAATTAACCACCATGTAAGCTTAACACTTCACATAAAATGTTAAACCACAGTATATCTGTATCGCTAGTATTGCGTTCAAGATGTGTAAGATACAGCCATGGTCGGAACCCTTCAAAACAACTTGCTATATTCATTTGGAACATGCTCAAACACCGTATCTTTCCTCTCTGAAGACTGCCTCTGTCCTTCACAGCTCTCAGGACGGGCTTACGATCTGACATGGCATACGAGCTGGATACGAGCCTCGCACGGATTTTTGGCAGACAGGTGAATTTCACCACTATCTTGTTAGATGAAAGAAAAAGCCATTTGATGCTATCCCATGAGCCGGAAAAAAAGACATTTTAAGCCAAAGCATAGCATTTACCGTGTACTTTCGAATATTTTCCTTTTTTTCCTTTTTTTCTTTTTTCTTTTTTTTTTGGGGCGGGGGGCAGGGGAGGGAGGAGGAAGGAGAAGCAGAAATAAATAAGCAGTGTGCATTTGTTTATTTATTTTTTTTTTCCGCTAGACCAACACTTTCAATTTATGAAGGAGCAGTGAAAAACATGTACTGATTTATAGACTGCGGCATCCACTGGCAAACTTGAAACACATTGCTGTTTGTACGTTTTACCGTGCAGGAGTTAGAATGCTGCCGTTTCCTTTACAGCTCCAGAGACAACACAAGCCTGTTTAAAAATAATATCTTATCGGTGTCAATGACACCCGGTATTTCTTGGCTTCAGTAGTTCGTTAGCGTTGACTAACACCAACTGCTCCACACAGGCAAAATGTCACCCTCTTCCCTCGCTGCTTTATTTACACCACTATTTTTCCTTCTCGTCCTGAGATACTCCAACCCACCAATTTTGAGTAAAGTCCCTGGATTAAGGGCTTTGTTGAAAATTACAAAGCTTCAGCAAAACAGAGAAAGAGCGAACACTTCTGAGCAGTTCAAAGGATAGGTCAGGCTGCCGTGCTAAGCGTGAGGATAAAGCTTTTAAGGGCAAAAGCCAAGAGAGATGGAGATGAGACTGGAAAGTGCAACGCAGTGAAGAATAATGATCCAGGAGAGAAAACTATGCCTATACAAGGGAAACTTGGAAGTAACAACATGTACTTTTGGAAACAAAGAGCTTAGAAGAGTAATGGGAAGTATTACTAACAAGGAGTCAAATCCATAAAGTAGAAGTGCAGCAAAATGCAGAAGTTTCATCTGAAAATGCTGATTTACTAAAGGTGAAAGGTGTACTTCAGCTTTACAGAAGACTGGTTTAAGGACCAAAAGTCAAACATAAGTGAAAAAGAGAGTTTCCTAAGAATACTATATTAAAAAATAGAAAGCAAAATGAAGAATTCTGAATGGATCTCAGACTATAAATAACAGGGATATTCACGGTGAAGGGTAGCAGTCTGTTCTCAGGCAAAACGAGATGCCCACACTCCTGCTTTCAGTGCAAGCCCACACTCCGTACTATTAAATTACGAATTTCTCAGGCACTTCTGGTCTAGAAGTGAGAGGTCCGTTCCATTCCAGTTTGTGTATGGAGGATTATACCATCCTCTAAATTCATCCCACCATGAATGCTAATATTTAGGGTATAAGCCTCATGGTTGATCTTCCCTTGAGAAGTGCACCATGCGTTTTCCCCTGGGAAATTACTCTGCTAAGAGAAAGGGATCGTGATTTTTGAGAGGCTGAACGACACAATCCTTCAAGAGCACAAAAAAAAACAACAAACCCCAAACCAAAAGCCAATGTTTTAAAACTAAGTGTCCTCTTCTCAAGTCCACAGCTGCCCATCAGGCAGGCTGGAGTGGAGGAGGCACAGCCTCACAGCAACTTCAGAACCAAACTCCTGAGTTTCTCTAAAAGCCTGGACGTAGCCCTGCAGATGTCCAGGGTAAAGTGACCTTCTTTTGACATCTCTTGTTAACTTTATGGGAACAGAAAGCAAAGTAGTGCCATTAACCCAAAGTGAATTGCCAGGCAGAGACACAGCTGGGTGATTATGGTACAGAAAAAGATTAACTGCTTTAGTGTACCAGACTGTATCAGTAGAGTCTTCTAAATATGTGTTACTGATGTGTTGCAGATCATGGAACAGCATAGCCAAAGTAGCTGCTGGACTACATTTGCAAACTGCATACGTAAATGTAAGAAGTTGATTTAAACTAGTGTCAGAACATCCCAAATGAGAGGATTACCTTAATTCTACAGTGAAACCCTCAACTTCAAGCTTCCTGACATTTGAAAATTCATGTAAGATGGTCATATTCTCAGTGTCTATTGATTTTCTTTTTTCCTTTTCATTGAACAATACGAAAAGTTGTTTTTCTATCTATTCTTGATCTACTATCACCAACTTGAGTGACCAGAAAATATCTGTAACTAGGGAAGAGTGCTTTGAAAATGAATCATCTCCTCACACGCACACAAAATAATCACACAGCAGTCCCGGGGACCTGAGTTGTGCAGAGGAATAGGAATACAGAATCACAGCGGTCCCTTTGATATCATTGCTCACTGAAAATTTTTGGAATAATGAAGATTCAGTTGTTTAATCTAACTATGAGGGGAAAGGAAAACACAGCATTTCCACTGCTATTTCTTTCGCAAGCAGGTAGAGCCTTCTCTCATTTCTAGTTGTAAAATCTGAAAAAAATTAAGACTGGTTATTCAGTCTAACAACGGTCTCTCAAGCGTGGATGCCGTGCTGTGTAATGTGGTGCAGGCTGAAAAGTGAGCAGCAGGTATTTTGCCTGCTGTTTATATAAACAGCTCATTAGCGCTATCAGCAGAAATGGGTGGGTGCAACTTTAAGACAGGCTGTTTTCAATATAGATGTCAAGGACGCTGCAGCTTTTAATTTACAGCTAAAATGCACTGGCCTGGTGCTCGGAAGAACAATTCCCACCGCTTGTATGCTAGCACCATAAAAAACTAACTGTGAAGCCATAAAGATGTAAACCAACAAAATAAAAACATGCGACTCCTGGGTTTTCCTTTCCAGAGAGGAACGTAATATTAAAATATCCTTTTAAATCAGCTATGACCCTAATCCTAGCGAGGTTCTCCTTACCCACTGTTAAAGGGTTAGTAAAAGCTTTGTGGGCAGCAGCCACGTGCTGTGGGAACCAACACTACCCCCGGCACAGGCACCGCGGCACCCACACGGTCCCAGCCCCACGCGGGCTGTACACTCACAAGTACTATTAAATCATTAAATCTGTCACAGCCTGGAATGACAATATTTTTAGCATCATTTATTAACAACTTCTAAAATGCTGCATTAAGATAAGGGATAAAATTTGACCTTTTAAGCAAAGTTTCTATCAACATACTCATCTGATTCTGCTAAAAACTTGATTGGAAAACAGGAGCTGGTTGGATAATACTCTAGTTCTACCAGAAAATGACATTTATGTTTGCATTACATTTATGCAACAAAGACCGCTTTTCAGAACTCAAGCTTAAGGTTCTGAAATATTCTGACAAAGGCATTTCTACTTCTATATTTAAACATTTTGTGCCTGAAATATCCAAACACTGACACATGCCTACAACCCTCTGTCTACCAAGTCAAGCCCCCTCATCTCTGTGGACAGGTAACACCAGGACTCTCACCTTCCCACTGTGCAACGCTGAATGTAAATCCACCTTGCAATAAAAGATGCAAGTGCAATGAAATATTCTCATTTGAGAATACTTCCGCCTTCTTACGATGCGAACCACAGACAACCATTCGCTGATGAATTATTTTGCATACACGAGAAAAAAACACAAGGGTAGCTGAAGGATTGCATTACCTATTGTAATTGCCAGAAAAAGTCAGTCCCCCAAACTTCATGCATCTCTTTTTTATTTTCTCTGTGGCCATCAGACGCACATATATTCACCCTTAACACAGCAGTTAGAAATGTACCATTGATTTCTTTTTACTTTTCGTTTAGTACATTATCTTTAAGTGCTAGCTGGTGTACCGTTTACATAAAGCACTCCAAATAACTTACAGCAAGTTTAAAGCTCCCTGAAGGTCACTGGATGTAAACTGTTTACTATTCAACGTATAAGTTAGAGAGAAAAGACATGAAACATATTTGGACTTTTCTCTTCCCTTTTTACCTTGCCCTTGTCAAAGTAATGGATAATTTCTTGATATAGTTGGTCTTTCAACTGTCCTTGAGTCGCAGCCTGGTATCCATCCCGCTGGGTAAGGTGTGCTGCACATGCTTCTTCTGACCACTAAAGCATACAAGAAAGAGGGGAAAAGTGAAAGCAAATAAAAAGTTACAAAATACGTCAGTAAAACGAGCCTAAATAAAAGACACATTTTTAATGTAAAGAGTGGTACCACAGCTAATGCACCCACAACGGTGTTTTGTTTTGTTTTTTTTCTGCAGTTGTGTGCTTTGATTCCTTGGGCGCAAGGACCATTTATTTGAATGCTGTAATTGGAGGCTAATTACAGCTATCAGCTGGAAGGAAGCTTCTTAAGGTGGCTTCCTCTCCTGGGTGAGTTTGATGAGACTGACCTTGGCCTGCTGATGGGTACAACCTGCTGCAGGCATAGTGAACACTTGCAGGTTTGTGTTGAGAGAAGCCTCAAAGCTGAGACATGTCAATACAAATGGAAAGGACTGCAGGCACCGAAATTAAATGGCTGAAATTCCTAGAGAAAGTTTGGAGGTATGGAAAAAGCACAACTAACTTTATACAGCCTGTCTGTAATCAGTAGCTCTGGCTCTTCCAGCAAATGCCTAATGGAGGAGGAGCAAGGCACAGATATTAAATTAATTTCCTCCTAGACCCGAGAGGACCAAGCAGTTCCCTACGTCCTTCTCCCAATTCCCTACATCCTTCTCCCATGCACCTGCATATTCTGGTGTCCACTAAGGGAGAAATGCTCTTCTTCCTCTCCCTCCTCTCCTCCCACTAGCATTCCTGATGACCTTCCTGGGGATGAGACCATACTGGAGCCTTTTCCCTAGACAGGATACTAACACTCTCGCCTGCCCTTCCACCGCTGTCTATTTCCATGAGGCTAGCAGGAAAATAATACCTCAGAGACTCACAAACCTCTATCAAATCAAATCATAAACTTCCATTAAATCAAATGAAACTGCTCATAAACCGAAAAAGAGACAGACACAGGTGCTCCAATAGGACGTGCTGCCTTAAGAAACCAAGTTAAAAAAAATCAATTCATTAAAGAACTGTTCACTTTCTCCTCTGGAAAACCAAAGCTACTAAAGGAGGAGGACTGCCCACTGAAATGAAATGGTGTAACTTTAGGAAAAGGAAAAAAAAGAGCATGAAGCGGTCAGCAGCTCACAGATTTATTCACAGAACTACTATTAAATCATCCAGTCTTAACTCCTATATCTTAAGAAATTTCACATAATTACTTCTGAATTTGGCCAAAACATTTGTGTTTGGCTAAAGCAGACAACTTTGAAGACGAAAGTTGTTTCTGAGCCACACAAACTTCACAGACTCCACAGTGCAATAGCATTTTTTTCAGCATACTAAAACCCACTATCGTCTGATAGTTTTGAACTTCTTAATTCTGACTGCATGGGTTAAAAATCCAACCAGAGCCTCTTTTCTCACGTCCTCTTCATCAGCTTGCAGCAATCTGGAGAAAACGATGGTGGCTCTCTCTCCACAGAGATGGCCTTCTTGCAAATTTAAAGGTGAAATCCTCAAAACCTCTCAGTCTTGACCTAAATGTGATCCCATTAAAATCAGCGCAATGAAATATAAGTCAAGGATGAGTGTTGGTGAAAATCCTGTCCTCAAGGTCTGACCAAAAAACTCAATTGCTTGAAGTTACACACCCCAACATCACTGCTTCTCAAGCAATACTGAACTCCATACACTACTAACTACTGGTAGTAACAGGACACCTAGATCTATGCATTTTCATGTTTCAAAGTATAATGTAATTATATTTAGAAACAAACACCCACTTAGTGATGAAAACCTTAGTGATGATAAATAAAACCCTTACATTTGCCCTCTTCTATGGATTTGCATTATAAGAAAAGAAAGCTGGCTATTTCTTTCCAGTAAATTAGAGGAGTATATTAAGATACTCATCTGGTCTCTGAAGATGTTCTGTAAGAAAACCCCAAATTGGCTAAACTCTATTTTAAAGTCACAAAAAGCACATTGACTAACAAGTTCAAGCACATAACAGGTAAAAGTTTGAATGATATTTTACGGCGTGGTTCATTCCATCATTTTTCCAGGAAACTCTGCACCTGCGGAAGGGAATGAATGCTTTATCTTGTCTAAAAGGTTCATTCACGTCAAGTGTGATAAGCAAGAATTACAGAATTCCCTCGTGGGAGTAAGAGAGACCTCTATAGCCACCGAGCCAGTGAGCCACTCCAACTTCTACCCACGACTGGCGGCACCAGCCTGTGTGATGGAAGGTGCCAGAGCGTCACGTCTTCACCTCCCTGGTACACATCTCAACACAGAAAATTTCATTCCCAAATAAATGACTGTACTCTTCCCCGTGAGGGCGGCGAGGCGCTGGCCCAGGCTGCCCAGAGCAGCTGTGGGTGCCCCATCCCTGGCAGTGCTCAAGGCCAGGCTGGATGGGGCTGGGGGCAGCCTGGGCTGGGGGGAGGGGGCCCTGCCGGGGGCACGGGGTGGGACTGGGTGGGCTTTGAGGTCCCTTCCAGCCCAAACCACTCTGTGATCCTATGATTATACGATCCAGCATGCCATGTGCAACAATCGCCCGTGCTTTCAGTAATGAATAAAGCTATTGCTGCAGTGCTTTTGCACTCCAGATTAATCTTACTGATGTTTTCTTATGTAATAACCCTCTATTTGTTTTAAAACAGTAAATACATCTCAAAGTGTCTTAATTTAAATTGCACATCTATGCTTTGCATCATATTTAGTCTTATTATAGCTTGGATAGAGTTTACTTGATTTTGAGGTACGAAGAATTGCCAGTGCAACCGTCAGAAGTATTTAACACCTTCCACTTTTCAGCTTTTCAAAATAGGTATTTTACACTCACATTTTTCTTGGGATTGCTTAGATCAAACCAAAGATTGCTAAGAGCAATTCGCTGCTTAGAATGAGATAAATTTCCTTTATGAAGTTGGGTACAATTAGCATACCTTCTGTAGCAATACCGACGGCTTGCAATAATACAGAAGGTTGCAAGTGCTCACCATTGGCATGAGAAGTAGATCAAGGGGGAAATGGAGTTCTCAGTTATTCTGTCCCTGACACTCTGCTCCACACGACTGCGAGCACTACCATCCTTGAAGGAAGCAGAAAGAGATCCAGGTCTCCCTGCATCTCTTTCTGCTTGTGGTGAGATGCAAGGAAGAGAATGGGACTAAAGCAAATGCTTCAGAAGATGCTAATTCTTATAAAATGTAGATGTTTACTTTTTATATTGGCTGCTTTTTAAAATTAGAACATCAAATTCCCTGCTAATAACTCGGTGATGACGAGGCTATATTAAATGTAATTTCATGGCCCAAGCGTCCGCCGTTCAGTGCGGCATCCTTCTGTATGATGATGTCAGGAACATGGTTGGTACATGTGCTGTGACATTTGTGACAAAATGTTAACAAGCTGCTTGTTAGGGACACCACCATCTATCCAGAAAGTTCTCAGTGAGATTACTGATTATGAATCAGGGCTTCATTACATTTCTGACTGACCCTATATAGTGATAAAATTTTAAATGCTTTACTTACATGCACTTTGTATAGATGGCATGTTATTAATATATATTTCAGGTTACACAAAGACATTCCTTGAAGAACAGCAGTATTGTTATGTCTCTTTAAATGTGCTATGAACCGTGTAACATTCTGTTAAAATTATATGTACCTTTTAAAGACATGAACTTGGAAAGAAGACCATTTGAATCTCCCTCTAATTTCTCAAAATCAAACCTGAATTTATAGATACCCAAGAGTACTCCACAAGTCTGTAGTACTTCCTTGCACTGCCTTTGCAGAAAAAAAAATATTCTGCAGAGAGCTGATTTACAAAAATGTGTTTAGATGCTTCCACACATTACATAGTTTTGATACTTAAGAGCAATTTAAATTACAGCTTTGCAGTCTATAACTTGCAGTCTTGATCATGCTTCCATCCATTTCAGATCAAGACGAGTAAAGCGCGCTCCGACATACACTAACGCCTGAGGGTTGCCTTCCTGGGTGTATTAAATACATGTGCAAAAGATAAAACTGACATAAGAAGCAGCACACAGTTGTTAATTAGATGAAAATGCAGATCTTCTAAGAGTGACAAACAGGACTACTACTGGTTACTGCAAACAGGATTTTCAGAATTTGCAAGGGATGTTGGTGTTTACCTTGAGAAGCTTTGCATGCAGAAGTAACGTGTAGGCAGCTTCTGTATAGTTATCACATTCTTTGTGCAAGTCACACAGCTTGTACAGATACCTGCAGGGAACAGAACCAATGGTTTTTACAATGGATTGGCTCTTAAATGTTACAAAATAATTTATTTCGAAGATGGTTCAACTGTATCTTCGGTCAACTAAATATATGTGGGATTATTTAATGCTCATATTTCTATGTGCAGACAACCTTTAGGACCATTTGCATTTCTGTTGTGTTCTTTTTCCAATGCATATAAATGACTTGTGATGAGTAATGAATCCAGTACAGATTTTGTGCAAGGGTATCGCTCTAATTGTTCAGCTATGGAGACAGACATGCCTTCTTCCTTAACTTCAATAGCATCACGTCTCTGGGAAGGGGGCTCTCTTCATTTGCTTGTTGGGATTTTTTAGTGACAATTTAAACAAACAACCAAACCAACCCAACACAAAACTATTCACACTGTATTTTGAAAAAGCCAGTGAAAATACAGAACTTTGACATTCATTATGACACATTTTAAGTTTGTTAACAGAAATAGGAGAGAATTTGGGTGGGGTTTGACAGTGAGAAACAAAATGTCTCTATACAGATGCTGAACAGGGCAGACCTACGACTCGCAACCTTACCTGTTTGTCCCCAGCTACCAATCCTGCCTTTTGTTAGATTTCCTTTTCTTTTTGCAAACTAAATAAAGCACTGATTAAACCCATTTAAACAACAGGAAGCGAGTTCACAAGCGAAAATTCTTCCATAAAGGTAACAAGCATCTGAGAATGAATTCATTAATAATATTTAGATACCTAAAATAGCATTAAAAACAAAAGCTTCATCATTTTAGCACAATGGTCTAGCCAATTTTAAGCTGAAGTACAAATAGAGGACTAGGAACCCTGAGGTTTACAAAACCCACAACAGCATATTACCATTTTTACTTTGTGTGAAAATAGATTTTGAAAGGTTCCTAAAAGCTTTAAATTTAAAATTGGTATCAGTCATGATACTATTTAATAGTCCTTTTTACTGCAAGTCACATATTTTGTACCGCGCCAGGAGGCAAAATTATTTCATTGCTCAGCTTTCTTTTGACTTATTTATTTTCTTCGTGTGACAACACTCCTGAGTATTTCAGTGTTCACCATAATATAACTGAAGGAGCTGGGGAAGGGGGACAAAAAAAAATAACCTCATGACTAATTCTGATGGACACTGTTCTCCGTGAAGATAAGCTTTTGAATGTACTTAAGGTTCAGTCAAGGTATGTTTTTTCATTACTTCTTTCCCTCCAGCCCCCAAGTGACTTCTTAATATGAAATTAATTTTCTCCAATTACACTACAGTAAGTCAAGCGGAGTTTGTCACTGGTCATGTTTACAAACCTTATGTACATTTCTTCTCTCTCAATCTCCTTGTAGAAATTCTGAAAAACAACATAATTTTGTTACAAAATATTTGATTTCACAGTCTGGAATGTATACAGATCATGCTCTAAATAAAAAATTCATAATTGCATAACATCAACCTGAAAACTGCAAAATGAAATTTGCCTCTAGTGATAGAACACAAGTTATTTAACTTATGAAGTCTAATGCTGTGATGTTTCCTGATGTACTGTATAAGGGCTTATGTCTCATTGCAAAGGTTAAGAATTTGCAAGAATAGTAATGCTGGAAATTTGCTTCAGGCATTTGCAAGTCACACATCATTAACTATTTTCAGTTGAAATTTTGTACTATACAAAACCATAATTTTTAAGCAACAGTTGTTCTACGGATTTAAAACTCCAAACCTTAGTTGAGCAATATATCATCTGCTCTTGAATTCTAATGGTTTCTTTGGAAATAAAAAAGTTAGATTAGTGTTATTTATCTGGTTTGATATTCCACACATTATCATCACTCTCTTCAGAAATGTCTGAATGCCTCCGGTCTTGAGATAAACTAGTTAACACTACAAATACTGTAAATGCAATATATGATAAATTGGGTGAGATATTGAAGGCATTTCTGCATCTAATTTAAAGTTTGTCTTCAAAAGTTAAAATGTATCTAAGCAAACAAGATACAAAGAAATTTCTCCTTCTCATGAATTAAAGCATATTTCAATGCTAAATCAAACCAGTCTGAGTAGCCACTAACAGGTGCACAAGCCCAGTACTAGCAGATGCATAAGCCTGATACAAAACTGTTCCCTTCAAAGAGAACCAAAACACAAGACAGAATCTACGTACCACAGCTGGAAAGGATGGATCATTCAGTGGATATCTGACATAACTGCTCGCTGGTTTTGAGTTCAACTCAAAAGACAAACCGAACCACACGCTGCTGTTTTTTCTTACTTGCGTTTTGTTTGCTTTGGTAAAGCAGCAGAGACTTCTGAGTCAGGTGGATCAATAACGTAAAGCCATTTTCTCCTAATATTGCTCCCAGCTATTCTGCCCTCCCGATGCAGCTCAAGAAGCAACACCAAATCAACCAGGCTGGGAAGAGGCTTGGGCAGCGCGTTGACACCATCGCATGTTGCATTTGCTACAATTCCCTCTCCTCCAAGGAGCGGCTGCTGGTCCTGCCCCATCCCCGGGGCAGGTTCCCACATCCCCTCATGCTGTGCAGGCCAACACGTGGCTCTGCGGCAAACGGGCCAAGGAACTGGTGGGGATGGAAAATAACCGGATTGGGAGAGCGTGAGCTTTCAGCAAAATCCCTCCTTGGATCTGCTCTGCTACCTGGGCAGCACGCTGGCTTTTGCCAGGATTATCAGGGGTGAGAACAAGCAGATGAGGCAACAAATAGGGCTTTCCCCCCGCCCCCCCCCCCCCTTTTTTTTTTTTAACATCAGCACTGGCTTAAATGCATATCAAAACCTCTGAGTTAAACTACAGTCAATACAGGCAAACTTAATCCTGTGAAAGCCTCTGCATCGTTACAGCCCCAATTAAGAACTCTTTTGAGAACTCAGGTGGGAATTGTGCTGAATATCAGCCCTGGGTTGGATTTTCACAAAGGCATAAATTTCACTTCAGGTGCCTGGAGAATGATGAAAAGACTGAGCTGGCCCTGGGAGGGCAAATGGCACTTTAAAATCAAGCAGAAGTTTTAAATCACGCCTACGGAAACCAAAGGCAGGTTCTGCCCCACCATGCTTGCAGGCTCCAGCAGCAGGGTCGCGTGTGGATCTCTCACCGTGATTTAACTTGACAGCAGTAAATCACCCACAAAATTTATCATCTGCAAATACTTGAAAAATGCAAATGACAAAAGCCAGCATCATGAGATGCTGTTAGACACACTTAGAGAGAACAAAACCCACCCCCAAGTGTGCCATCAGTCCCCCACGCAGCTGGTATGGCGAGAATTACTAGGGGGAGACTCAGAGTATGATGATAAAGGAAAGGAGAAATAAATTCACCTTCCTAAGGCAATTGTCCCAGTTTTATAAATTGTTGTCATGTTTCAGAGTGTACGGTGTATGTGATTTTTTAATTTCCTATTTGCTTGGTGTGAACTAGCCGGCTTTTCTAATGCAAATTCTGCTCCGGAGGATGCTATGACTTTTCAGCAGGCAACCTAACGGCACTTGCTAGATCAACAGCCGACGACAACTCTCCAAGCCCCTCCTCTCTTCCCATGTCCTCAACATTCTGATGCGTTTTGATGTGCACAGAGAGGAAAAAAAAACAACCTAAAAATAAAATCCCGATATCTGATTTTGATGCCTCTGTCCTCTCTCCCATTCTAATGGGCACTGCTTCACTTCTTAACGCGACAGTGCAGCACAGGAGCACACACGCAGGCTGAGGACATTTGCATTACTTGCAGGTGCTGAAGCTACAAACTACTCGGATCTTTCCAAACCAGCCTGAATGAAATCTATCAGCCATATCACATAACAGTAAATGCTGTCTGTGCCCCATGTACTTCAACAAAATAAAAGCTTTAATAAAGATATAGGGATGAAAGCTCTGAATCCTTAGTGGCTAACGGTTTGGGATTGACTCCTATTGGAAAAATCAAATCTAGCTAGTACGGTGTTTTGGGGACCCTAAAATTTAATTTGACGTTTTTATATATGTGCTGATTTTGTGCTAGTAAAATCTCATACTCTAATGCTTCCACCAAAAAGCTTGATGTGCGTGCTACGGGGACAACTTCTGCTGCTTCAAGCTCTAGCCTAAACAGACAAAGATTTGTATTGTAGTATAGATACTGCAGAATTTCTGGAACTAAGAGTAGGGAATTCCACATCAGTGAAAAAAACCCAAGCTTTTTCTACTGTGAATGAAATAGTAACACTCAAATTTCTTCAAAAATTGTGAATATGAGAGGTGAACAATACGCAGAACACAAATGGGATTGCAAATGCATGAAAATGTCAGTAGCAAACTGCCTGTAACTCCAACATTCTGTATGTCAGTGTCTGTCTGCATACAGTCATTCATACATCATTTGTAAGTCAATGAACAGCCCTCAAAGATCAGGCCCTGAAACATGTTTTCTTAAATCTTTCCTTAGAATCAATTAGAGAAATAATAACCCATTTTTTCATAGATTGTCCTTCACTGAAAAACAGAAAAAATCCTAAAAGCATTTCAAACTTTCATGAGAATCCCAACAGGTACGCTGTTTTACACAAATCTTTTGTTAAAGATGTAAAAAGAAGAACGCAGTAGTCATTTCAGGGTGGTGACTTCTCTTGGCTTACCAGCACGTTGACGGTGCAGCTCATGCGGTTCTCCTTGTTCTCGTCATGCATTATGGTCCTGTAGTCCAACAACCTCTCCATTAAGCGGACAACAAGTTTCACAAAATTTTCTCCACTCTTAGCAAGGTATTTGTGTTTTCTGCAGTGCTCCAAGAGACTGAAAACCCAATTACATTTGCCTTGTTAATCACATGCAGAAAAAACCCTCGACTCAGGTGTGCAATTTTAAATATTGTGCATCATTAACAGATTTTAATTATTTCTGGGCTACAAAGTTCTTTGTAGCCTAATTGCTCTCTCTCCTGACTTTACTGTGACATAAATCTTGCTGCTGATCAACACTTACATTTTGTCAAATAACACTTTGTACTGTTCATCTCCTCTGCCTCCTTCCACTTCATGATCCAGTTTCGTGATGATCTCATTTTCAAACTATAATTAAACAAAGCAAGCGTAAATAATCAGATGGCAAATATTTCACTTTATTGCTGTAGCCTCAATGGTTCACAGATTGGTTGGGTATCTTGGTGAGGTGCTTAGCCACTATTTTAAAGCTTGGTTGACTTTAAGAGTTTGCATTCTCTGACATCAGACTATTCACAATGATCTCCTGCCCTACAAGGACTTTTTGGTTGAGGAAATCATTGGTCATGTTGTTAAATGAAGTGTAAATATTTGCATTATGGAAAAGCAAGTAAGGAGATTAATGACGAGAATGAGGGCAGGGAAAAAGACAACACAAAGCCAGGCACAGAATGCCCCCTGCAATAATGGTAATAGCAACAAAAGTAAAATACAAACCTGTTGAAAGCCTAAGAGTGAGGATATATAACAACTAAGGCTGGGCAACTCAGCCAGATGCACACCCCAGCATCACCGACATCCCTTTTTAGCCTACAGATACTGATCACAGTGGGGCACGACTTGATAAACCCGTTAAAGTCACTGCAGACGGGAAAAAAGCTGTCTCAAACAAGGGTAATGCTTCGATTTGGGCAACAATAAAAGAATGTAAACTTAGGTGGGCATTAGATCATATTTTAAATGTAAACTGGGTAATTCACTGGCTTTTTAACGATTACAGAGGGCTGTACCTTTTGCTGCTATGTTCCCTAGGGCCCAGGTTAGGAAAGAATGCGAACTGGTAGCGGAGGAAGGCTCGCTCCAGAGCCTGCTGCTATGCAACAAACTGGTCTAGACATCTAATTCCTAACTCTTAGTTAAATATGCACATGCATCTGCACCATCAGTGACACGACCTGCTGTAGAGACCTCAGGCGCAGAGCCCGGGTGAGCAGGGAGCCTGTGGCAGGGGAACGGGAGCCCGTTAGACTGCAGCTTATTGACAGAAGAGTTGTCTTCACGTTTTTTCCCTGCGACTTCCTTAAGCCACCCCTAACTATTCCGATGAGAAGCAAAGGGCCACCTGCACAAGAACAGAGCGTACTAACATTTTGTAAATGTCAAGAGATGTACTTTGCCTCTGCAGTTAATATTAACGGCGAATAATGTACAAATGAAAAAAGAATGGACTGTCTGCGGCTTGATATACTTGCGGACCGAGGACACACTTCCACGACCACAGCAGCAGCCTGTGGACCCCATCTCGAAGCTCTGTTCAAGCCACGAGCCTTCCTTCCCCTTCCCCACCTTTAAGCTGTACCAGTCACATAATGGCATTTCTTACTTTTTAATGAATTATTTTCATTGGTGGAAGTTACCGATGTCACTACATTAGTGACAACGGCATTAGCTCCTCTGTTACAGCCGCCAGGCAGTGCCCGACCGGCAGAGGGGCTTTCTGTACCCGGGGAAGGCAGGCTCTTGCAGAAAGCCTGGAAGCAAAATTACTTTGCTTTCACCGCGGACAACTGCAGGGAGGCAACAAGGACAACCTCAAAGAGCGCTGCGGTACAGGTCACGTGCTAAAGATGTAGCTGATATCTCTGCTGAAAGGCAAAAATCAAAATCTATGTACCAAGAAAAAAAAAACCCCAAACATCCCCGCACAGAGCCCTGCCGGCCCAGCAGCCGAGGGCTGATAGCGGGCACGGGGGCAATGGGACCACCATCCCAGAGCACCCAGAGGCCAGGGCTGGGTGGCTGAGCTCGGCTGCTGTGCCACCCACGGCAGGCTGAACCACAAGCACGTGCCACACGTGGCCACCCCACTCGTGCTGCTGCCCTGGCCACAGCACCACTGCTCAGCACTGCGGCCAAGGGGCGGGGGGACGGTGGGGGACAGGGATTTTCTACACGGGCAGCCCCACGGGGGAGCTGGGGATGACAAGTGGTTATCTCCAGCCAGCAGCGAGGCTCAGAGTGGTTTAGCTAGGAAGAGAAACTGGGTTTCTTTAGTCCACATAGTGAAATTCTGCTGGCATATTAATTTCAGTGAGGAGCACGAAATCACCCTTGCCAGCAGACTCACGTCATGATGAAAGTCTAAGGCAGTGCTTTTCACCACCTTAATTTACATCACCTTGAGGAGGCACAGTAGCTACGTCCATCACCAACCTCCTTCTGCCAAGGTACGTTGCATTTTAAGCTCTGCCCACAGAGTCCCACCTCAGCCAACAGTGTTTATCATAACGCCTCTACCAAGCCCAAACAGAGATGCCCTTGGTTGTGCCACAGTCCTTTTCTCCTGAAATAGCTGCTGCGTGCGTGGGGCAAGGTAAACCTGGGCAGAACAAGAGAAAAACCTGCAGCAAGTGAGGGTGAGGAGAAGCATTTCGGCTACCCCTACAGCTGGAGGCACCTGCCTGCTCTCCTGGAAGGACCTCTTCTGCTGAAGCCCACCGCAGCTGTGAACACACGCCGGCCAAGTTGAACCTGCGTACAAAATGTGGCTGTGGGTTGCAGAGAAATTCCTGCTTTGCTAAGAAAAATCCTTTTGAGGGAGAAATACACACTGGTATGAAGGATTTGCTTGATAAACTGTGCCAATGCCAAAGTACTCCTCTTTGTTAGGACAACTCAGTCTCTGAGCATCTGAACAGGCTCAACAGCAGTAATGCAAAAATCCAGAGTCAGATCCAGGACACTGCTTTGTCTCCCTTCCAAATCTCCATCTTCTTGTCAGCACCAACTGCGGTAACGTTCACGTAATTTCCTACCTTCACGTGCAAGTCCAGACACTTTGTCCTCTGCATCTGAGTTGGGAAATTTATTTTTACACACCTGGCAGCCTAGAAGAACTGTGTTACAAAGAGAAAAAAAGAAGTATCTGTGCTCTGAGCTCAGTGACTACAAGCTATCGTGATAATAACAGCAGAAAACTGATAATAACTGCTCACCTACTGCTCAGAGCAAATTCAGGCTGTTGTCTAACAACATGCACAAGTCAATCGACCTGCGAGCTGTCAGGAAAGCCGAGCTACAGGCTGTATCGTGCACATAGCGATAAAATCAGCCAAGAGATATTCCATCTCAGAACAATTTTTATTATAATCTGTGACTGTTTTAAAGATGAAACCCCCAAACTCTGATTAAAAAATTGAAAAGGTGCTCTCCTCTTCCCCAAATGATCCCCAGAATCACAGGAACACTGACTGGAAGAGACCTCAAAAGTAATTTTGTCCAGCCTCCCCAGTGATGCAGGATTACTGCCGACACTAGGTCTGGCCATCCATGACTTGCTTAGCCAAGTACTGAACATCTCCATGGCTGGGTGAGTCTGCAGCCTCTCTGTTCCACTCACTACTTTCCTTGTGAAGAACTGAATGGAAAGCGAAGGGAAATAAAGTTTTTAGTACAATGAATCCCTTATCCAAAAATGACAGGAAAATGACAAAAGGAAGAATAATGCAATCCACCCCCTCTAGGAAGCGCAAACAAGCTGAAACACGTTCCCATAGTACAAGGACATGTCAAGTAAAACACTGAAGCAACAACAATGATGAAACAGAGAAGTTCACAAAATTCATGCTCTCTAATGGGAACAGAAAGAAATTGACTTTCTATACCAATGTGAAAAATGACACTTGCTGTCAGTGTGAGCCCTTTAGGTGGTGTGTTTTTTAGCAAGAGATTACTGAGACAAAGAAGAGCAATTACATTCGTCATACAGGATCTTAAGTATCTTCCTGACACCGATTTTACTTAAATTTCTGTAAATCTAGGCTTTGTTGGGCCATCTCCCTAACGGCCCTCTTGGGCTGAACAGAACTAGACTTGTGGCATTTCTGGGGTTTTAAGGAGTATTAACAATATCTTTGGTCTTCAATCATTCTTGATACTTCTCAAGGAATCGATATGGTGCTGTCAACGCAAGCTAGATGACTAAACGTTATTTAACATAGTTAAAGTTCCTTCTGCAGTCTTTCCACAGAAGAACGTTTCATCAACACAAGCTGAGGTTTATGGAGCTGTTGTCTTCGAACGTGGCCCTGGAGTTGCACAAGCTCAATGCTCCACGATAGTTCCCCTGGCATCTGATGATAAAGTCTCAATTTTCCCTTTTCTTCTTTTATTTTTCTTCTTTTTTTTTTTTTTTTTTTTTTTTTTTTAAATGCATAGAATAGCACAAAGTAGGCCTGCAACTATTGTGATGGAATTTACATGCAAATGAAGTAGCGCCCAATTGTCAACGTTTACATTACAGCCAGCGACGTTTGCCGAGGCTCTTTCTGGAGGCTTAGGGGTATATATGGCACAACCAGTGAGTCGGAGTCATATCCTTCTGCCGACAGTGAAAGCTCGAGGGCTGATGGTAGGAAGATTACAGGAAATTATTATCAACGTTTCCTTGCAGTTGATCAAGATCTAAGTTTGTCTTTAGAATGTGTGTTTGAACTAGAGCAAAGAGTATATTCACTGCTTCACCTGTCTGTTACAGTCTCCCATCTGGAGAACATAAATCAATGTAAGCTATCCAGCGTCTTCAAGTGTCAGCTCAACTGATCGCTTTTGGTTTTAGGTTTACCTAAAGTGTGGTCAGACTGTATTTGTAGCACTGACCGACAATTTAATCTAGCTGTAGATGAAGACAACTTTCAATTCCCCAAGCTGCTATAAATTTGTTTTGATATGGGATAATAAAAAATTTGCCATATAAAATTTAAATGATGGACAACACCACTAGAAATTAGTCCTAATGCAGAAATGGTACACAGGTGCTATAAAACTTTGTTTAAAGGCTGCTATGAAAGTTGGTGGTAATTCCCAAAAGTTTCATCTCATCCCTTTCCTATTTTCCCACAGCATTCTAGTTGGCAAACAGATCTGGTGGCCATGTAATATTGGGTGATGTTGGAGGTCTCTAGTCTTAGAGCATTACCCTTCTCCCTTGCTCTTCAGATGGGAAGAGGGAGGAACACAGATATTCTCCAAAAGGCCAGAAAACAAGAAAAATTTACACATGTACAAATTTCAACCACAGATAATTAAGAATGTTACTTATTAAAATTAATCCTTTTTTGGGGGCTGATTTATTTGAATTTGCACATTCAGTGGGATTACAGAGGAGAATCTGCAGCATCACAGAAACTTGGGCAAGTCAGTAACTTACGTTCTGCCTGCAAACCTACAGCACGGGGAATGGGAGGTGAACATCAGGCTCAGAAGTGGCAAAAAGACTTAATAAGGATTTATAGGTTCTAAAAGTCTAGAAAGATTCAGATAAACTTGGTACTTCTTGTTAAGGAGAATTATATCACTTTGAAATTCATTACTAACCAACATGAAATTACACTGCAAATAAAAAAGCCAGTATGACCAGCTTGATGATATTGAGATTTATTGTTAATTGTTAGAAATTAATTAAAAGGGTTTCCTCTTTATCTCTTCTGGTCTTTACTCATTTAATTCTCTTCACAACAGAATTCTGGCTAGAGGAACTTTAGCTGCAGCCATGGTTTTATTTTAGTAATCATAAACATTATGCATTCATTTATTATGCATTTCTATACGATTTTGCACTATGCATTCATTTATTATGCATTTCCATATGATTCTGTATTATACATTCATTGCTTATGCATTTCTATATCTTTTCGGCTATGGTTCCATTATGCCAAGTGTCAGTCCAATTTGCAGAAAATAGGACAGATGTGTTGTTGCATTTTTGGGGCTTTTTCATCAGATTATTACTTCTACACAACTCCTTACTCTGCCAGGGTAAGAACACATGCTGGAGCTCGTGTGCTTGTATTGCTGATGCTAACACCACCAGACACTGATGATTCTCCTTAGTAATGCAGTTCAGTCTGAAAACTATAGACATATGGCACTTCTAATGTCTTCTTGCTCATACTGCAGAGTAGGGGGCACACCTCCCAGATTTTGCTTTGAAGGATAAGCATCCTTCCTGCCTTCCTACTTGACGAGGTATGTAATTATGTTGGGGAAGAGAGGCCGGGGCAGTGTTTATAACTGAATCCCTTACCGTAGTTCGTTAATAGGGTTTTTTGGCTCCTGGAGTAAGCTACTCCTACTAATTAATTTGTACCAGATCAGGTAAAATAAATTGTGTTATGATGCGGTGCCTTAAGCTAGAGAGAACCTACCCAACACCTAACCCTGCCTCCTCCCGCTTCCCGCGCACTGTGCTGTACCAGTTCCTGCACTGGTACCTCTCTACGAATGGGTCCAACTCAAAACAAGCAAAACTTTACATCAGCAATGACACGGGGTCAGGACAGGTAAGTTAAAAGCTTTGGGTAGGCAAACAGACAGGAGCGGTCATAGGAAACGGAGCCAGAGCAAGTGCTAGCTGGGAGGAACAGGCAGCAAAACGAGGAGGTCAGGGCTTTTTATGCTCCGAATTCCACATTTCATCCGACTGATTGTTTCATGATGAACCTTCTCTCCTGCTGTAACCGTGGGATCCATCACATTCACCTGACCAGGCCTTGAACAATCAAACCAATTCTCTTTCATCGCTCCTGCAGCTCTGACATATTCCCTTTGATCTGGAGGGTTTGCTAGTAAAACAGGCAAAGGGAAAAAAAGCAGAGCGGAGAAGGAGGCATCTTCTTCTACAGGGAAGCTTCAGTCCCTCCCTGACCTCAGTATCAGATTCATGCTTTGAGGTACAGGCTACTTTGAAGCCTTATATAGGCTTCAAAGCACCTTAAGAAGGAGAGGACAAAAATGGGCAACACCAGCTTTTAATTCGGTTGACCTTTAATTTAGTTCGGTAAAAATGAGAGGAATTTATCTTTTGGGTTTTCTCAAGGCTATATACACTGGGAAAATAAATAAATAAAAAAACAACCAAGCCATTCTGTCTGTTACTGGTTTTACCAGGCAAACCGATTCATACTGAAATTAAGACCACCACAGGGAAAGCTTCTGTTTATAACACAAGCCATCACAGCATTGGTATTCTGCAAAAAATTTAAATTCCTCCCCCACACATCATGAGGTTTATACATCTGCTGGAGAAGTGGAGCCAATCTAAACCCTTGTTGATGTGACTAATAAGGTTAGATAATTGGATTTCTGGCAGATTAGTTTAACAGCAGCCAACCATTCAATTTTGAAGTTCTCCGGGAAAGCAATGCTGGACAATGATAACTGGTAGTGGCGTATAGATGACATAACGCAGTACATCACACCAACACCTGAAGTAAGAAAGCTTGCCCAGGCACTGGTAATACTTAAATTATTTTCTATCTATTTCTACCACTTAAACACAAAAGGGACAAAAAAGACGAGCCGGGAAGCTACAGGCCAGGCAGGCCAACTTCAGTTCCTGAGGAAACCACGGAGCAAGCCCTCATGGAAGCTATTCCCAGGGAGACAAAGGGCGAGGAGGTGACTGGGAAAAGCCAGGGTAAATCACAGCTGACCAACCTGGCTGCCTTCTGTGATGATGAATCTATCTGAACAGTGGATGAAGAGCTGTGGTTTTCTCGATCTCAGCAATGTGTTTGGTACAGTCTCCCAGAGCATACTTGTTGACAAGTTGGTAAGATACAGACTGGATAGACAGACTATGAGATTGGTGGAAAATCAGGCTAAACTCCTGATCTCAAGGGACGGTGGTTTAATGACTCTGACAGTCTGAAAGACACCCAAGAAGAAATTGCGTAATATTTAAGAAAAAGGAACTTAAAAGTCCTGAGTCTGGGATGGCATAGTTGCAAGTAGCAGTTCAAGATGCTCTGCTGTGAAGGAGCTGGCGCACAGTAAGCTGAACATGAAGCAGCAGCATGTCCCTTCAATGGAGGCAAAACGTGTCCTTGACCAGCAAGAGTACAGCTAGAGGCTCAACAGGATTATTCCACTTGTTGGGCCATGGCTGGAATACTGTGTCCAGCTTTGGCTCCCCCAGCTCAAGAGCACCATTGACAAATCAGAGATGGTCTAATGGAGGGCCACCAAGATGAGCAGAGTATTGGAGAACCTGGCCCGAAGAATGGTGGAAGGAATTGTGTTTGTTCAGCCTAGAGAAAAGCAGACTCAAGCCTTCCAATAGCTAAAAGATGGTTATAGAGGAGATGGAGTGACTCAGCTCACAAGGGTGCACAGTGACAACACAAGCAGCAACAGGGACAAGTTGATTCAGGGAAATTCTGCCTTGATGTAAGAAGAGAAGTCTTAAACACTGGAATAGGTCACTCACAGAAGTGCTGAAACCTCCCTCACTGGAAATAATAAATACTGAGCTTCAGATGGCCCCAGATAACCCAATCTAAGGCCCAGTTTGGACCCAATTACTTCCATAGGTCACATCCAACCTAGACTCGCTCTATAATTCTCTGCTTTTTACAAGCTGTGATCTTCATTCCCCAAAGACCAATCTGAGATACTCAGCAAAGTCTATGACTACGTTATCTGCAACACTGTAAATGGACAGATTGATTGTACCCCGACAGACACAACTGTGCACTCCAAACGCACTGAGAAAAGGTTTACTGCCTCTGTATCTGTCATATCAATGCTATGTCCATAAAGAAAGAAGCTATACTGACATAAGAAATATATGTCGAGTACCTACAATCCAAGACACCGCTGACTTAAGCATGAGGCATTTTTCTTCTCAAAAGGCAAAAAGAATTTGTGTGAAATATTTAAGCCATTCGTTTATTAAAATCACCCAGCTCTTCTACACAAAGCTGGTTTCCTTCTGTCAAGAAAATATAGGGCCGTAAATTTAGCTATAAAGTTACCCTCAAATTTTTCATGATCCATATAATTGTACAAATAAAAAATGACAAGCAACAAAAGACAGCATCTGACAGGAAACTGTTTAAATGGCATCCCTGCGAGCGTTTCAATCTTTACAGTATCACTGGAGTCAAACATAAGACTGATTATGCAGTAATTGGATGGATCCAAAATACAGTTCACAACCTCTCCACACACCATCCAGCACAAAACAAATCAAAGTAATAAAGCTGATGTCATTTCCCTTGCTTAAGTCTCTCCACGCAGATATTCATTTACTCTGGATAAAAATTTATAAAGAGCTGGTTATAACAGTTCACAAAGAGGTATGGAAAAAGGTGAGACTTCTCATCCCGGCAAGAAAACTGACAATATAATGGGGGGAAAAAGTAAACGACATGCGTCAAACTTTATGGCAAAATTCACATGGTTATATCCTGAACCGACAGAAATTTCATGGAGTAAAGGAGCTATATTGGCTTACACCGTAATGCTACCTGGGCTAACTAGTCTCATGCTCAATCCATAAGGCAAAGTTTCCAGGGAAAGAAGGTCAAATAAATGACATTAGGAAACTTCCTTTCACTCCACTTGTCTCTCAATAGTCAATGCTATCAGCATAAGATCATATGTGCTTATTCAATGACTTTCCTCAGCATGTTAAAATAAAATAGAATAGAAATGCTACGTCAGTATTTTAGATTTTGCAGTGCTGGTACAGCATGAAGAAACACTGACACTGACTGGATAGCTTTTTTTCCTCTTCATAAAAAGGTAAAGAGTATCAAAATTGTAAGATACTAGAGATGATAAATTCTTATAGGTTATAGTTTCTTTTGCCAGATTGTCAGGCTTTACGTCCAATTTAACTCAGAAGCAGAATCCTTTTCTGAGTCACAGCGAAAACTGAAGACATCTGTCTTTGCTCTCCTTTCATCTCATAACGAAAGGTTTCATTTGCTTCATGCAAATTCTTCCTTCAGTAAGAATTTAAAACTGACCAATGAAAGCTCTACAGCCATCAGGAGTCACAGAAAATAAACACATCCATAATTGTATTATTCCTTAGAAAAATAAGGAACAACACGAATTCTTATGTTTTATCAATTAAATCTTTCTTACAAACTTTAAATATCTGCAGCTTACTGCTTACCATCTGGAAGCTCCTAGTAGAATGAAATTCACACTGCATCATATCAAAGAAGATCGGGATAGTGGCTTTCCGAAGTTCAGTTTCAGGGATAAGCGTCATTTCTAAGATAGGTCCCACCATTTCTGGGATGAACTTGATTTTATGCTGACCTTTAAGAGAAAAGATGCATTTCAGAGTTAAAGAACAGCAACTGACTTTGGTAGAAGATAATTGTTATAAAAACTGTATAAAAACCTCCTCATATTGCATAAGTAAGTAATTTTCAAGATGTGACTCGACTGAATCACATTACTCATGCCACAAAAGGCGAAGTATGTGGTATATGTAAACACAAATTGACAAGAGTTGTTGAATCGGCAGTCAAACTGGAACTTGCCACATTATCCACGAAGAACCCATATTTGCACGCTCATATTAAGTTTCAAGGGTTTTTGTTAACTACAACTTCCAGCTGGCAGGGAAGGAGGCTAAAAGGTGCATCACTTGTGTTAACTTATTTAGACTTCTGTATCTTCTGCAGCATGCAAAATGTTCCCTGCATCAGTCTGCCAAAGCGTCACCACGAGTGCATACCTACACAGCCTCCAGACATCATCCCGAGCCGACACTACGGCTTCTTTCCTCGAGAGCTCACCTGACTGGCAAACTGTATTTCACATTCATCTTCCCGAGAGAACACCGCACCTCTGCCAGCCCTCCCTGCTGTGCTCTCCGCAGGTGGAAGAGGAGTTAAACCTTAACACCAACATGGCACCTAATAAATATTGGACTAGTTAAAAAACTCTAGGTCCTGTTCAATGTGATTAGCTGAAGTGCAGAAAATGCAGATTGTACGTTCTGCAAACGGTCTGTTGAACAGCTCCATGGAAAGATGCTGGTGTAGCACTGCACCAGGGCGCTCTGGGCAGAGGACTCAATAGCAGAAATGTAGAAAATGCAAATAAATCCCCCTCTCAGCGACAGGCTGAGATTCATTCGAACCTCGCTACACAGCTGGTGACGTTTCTCACAAAGACAGAGTTGAAGGATGGATACAATCAGGCTCCTACACTGCTTATGCACCTGCTGCTGTGGTTTGGACCAGGCTTCTTCAGAGCCGAGTTAATTTAAGGAGCCCCCAGTTTCCTCCATTTTAAGACTTATGTCCCATTGAAGCTGACAGCGGTACAGGACAGAAACAGAATTTAACTCATTTATATTCCACTGCACTACACCAATATGGCAGTAACAGTGCAAGTCTTTAATTAGTAGTTTTACTTTTGACCAGAACTAACATCAATTTCAACAAACATAATCAAGAAGAAATCCTTTACTAACAAAACACGCTACATTTTTAGCAGATATAATTAAAGTTACTTGATTTGGCAAACTTCAGAATCCTATTAGCATTAGCAATCCTATTAAGGCAAATTAATACTAAAGTAAAACTGCTGCTTTGTATGATGCTGCAGCACTGGTTGTTGGGGAGGAATATCAAGTGAGAGGCGCAAAGCTTGCCTCTGTCTTTCTTGCAAGTATTATTACATTCGGCCTCTCAGGTGACAGTTTTCTTGTATTATGCCTGAAAAGTGTCAGTGTTGATATTTCAGAAAACAAATAATAGTGACAAAAGTTATTCGTCAAGCATAAATTCAATGTCATGAAGTTCTCCGTGTGCCATGGTGGGTTCTTCCATTGCTTCAAGCACAGGGATGCTTTCAGAAAAGTAACTATCATCCTTTGGACTTTGGACATGCAAACCGGCATATTCACAAAAGGCTTTTTCAAAAAAGTTTTGCTCCCCTTTCCTGTTCTCCGGGGACATAGAAACTTCTTGCTCAAAACGGGAGTCACTGACCAGCTGATCCAAGGACAAAGGCATGGAGAGCCACAGACCTCACCTCCCAGGGCTCCCACCAGCACCCCCACCGAGGGGAACGGGAGCCCACGGCGGGTGCAGGACAGCACCCAGCCCCGCAGCACCCAGCCCCGCCGCCCACGAAGCTGTGCCCGGGCCCTCCACCTCCTGCCCTTCACGGTCTGGTGGCATTTACTAGTGGTGCTCCACAGAATTTTTAAATCAAAGAGCACAGAGAGATTTGTTGAGTATGGAATTTAGAAGGACTTGGGGTGGGTGTGTGAATAGGAACGTGAGCTATTAGCAGAAAGTATGAAAATAAGTTATATATTGTACTGTGAAAAAATCCCCCATCTGCTGTTTGAAACCCACCCAGCTCTTCCCACCGCCTGGAGTGTCTGTGGGTGGCTCCCACCAGTTTACACACCTCGGCTGCGGAGAAGGACAAGGGGAAGGAGGTGCTGGGATGGCACAGCGGGCGCTGCCGGCTCGGGATGCGAAGCACTGGCCCCGCAGCACAGCTGGTCACCCAGCGCCATCCCCGCACCGGGCAGGCGGGAGCGGGGGCCGGCAGCGCGCAGGGGAAGGCAGGGCAGCACAGATTAAAACATGAAGCCCCCTTGGCTGGTTTTCTTCATCAAGCAGGTGTGAGGAGTAACACGGACAAAGGGTTGGTCCCCCAGCTGGGTGATACAGGAGAGGGCTGAGGGCCCGGCGTGACCCTTCAACACACATCGGTGACGTGATCATGACGCACGTGTTTGCTATAATGATGGCATCCAGGGTGATGTCATGTCGTGCCACAAAAGAAAGTGTGAGAGTGAAACATGAAAGGAAACGCTCTCCCCCTGGCATGCCAGAGCATCCCTCCCAGCTGCCTGCCACAGGCAGCACTTTCTGATCAACAACCCAACAATGAATTTGCCTTTTTTTTCTTTTGTCTTCCCCGGGAGTGTAGGAACTCCTACACAGAGACTTCAAATGTGACAAGTCTGGAAGAAAATTGAGGATTCTTTCCCGAAAACCAAACTGTGCAGCTGCTTTAAGAACTGAATGGAAAAAAAAAGTCCCCTTTTGGAACATGCAAAACCTTCCCCTTACAGTGGCGTCTGCCTTGTGTGAGATGTGCCCCTATGGATTGCTCACGCACCAGGAACAGACCTCATTACACAAACCAGACCCAAGGTGCTCCCTTTATTGGATAACATGTGATCTTCATTTCCCACGTTCTTCTAATTTAAATCTGGGTCACAAAACACCTTGAATATTTTGCCAGCAATCTCACCTCTCACTTGGTCAGCTCTGAACATGCATGACTAATTCAGAAAGCATTGTCTGTAATGACTTCTATTTATATAATGCTCAAAGTTCAAGTCTATTTTTAACCCTGGCTTTCCCTCCAATGGCATTAACATCTCTGTCAAGACACCTTTTTCTGACGTCAAGCACTCGGAGCGAAGGTGGGCAGCTCGCTGCAGGGCAGCAGCAGCAACCATTTCCCTTCAGCTTGAGGAATTTGACTTTTCCATCTCCCTCTAGCTGGTTCAGATGCCAACATCCAAAGCAATGTTTTCAGAGCTGGCTTTCCTTGACCAACTTTACCACAATTATTATTTTAAATATCATTACAGTTTCTTTAATGTGACCTACTGTCAAACTGTGTTTTGTATATGATAAATTGCATCACATAACGCTTTTAAGCACATGGTTTTTGAGCTCCTACATTTTCAAGACAGAGGCCATGGCTCGTCTTACGCTTCTTTGGTACTTGCTGTCTCACCAAGGTCTAAGGAGTCCCAGTTCCAACCACACAGTGACTCAAAGTAATAGGTTATTTTAAAGTTCAGGTTGTGATATGGAAGGAGAAAAGCCTGTAAAGACTAATACACACTGGTTTTGGAGCAGGTAAGAAAATAACAGCCTGATGATGCTTTTGGAAAGGCAACACAGCGGGGGCTCTGCACGCTGGGACTGGGCTCCTCGGAGTCACCCTCATTGCTGCTGCATCGCAGCACTCACATCTAAAGCCTTCATGATCAAATCTAGCAGGGTATCAAACAGGACAGCTACAAATAGGATTTCAACAGAAAATCTGACAAGCTGGATCTCTTGTACATGGTTTGCTGTTTAAACCAAAAATCTTATTCCTAAATGACACGTATTTAAAGTGTGTGCGCAGTTAGCCAGTGCTCTCTACTATACATGCCCCATTTCCTGCCCCCCCCCCCCCCCCCCCCCCCCAAGGTAGGAAGACATGAACATTGCAGCCATTACTGCAGCAGGAACACGTAGGCAAGAAAAAGAACTTTGAGAATTTGTGTTTTACTATTTGATTTCAGAAAATAAATTACACTCTTAAATGTGCATTCCAGCTAGAGGACTGTCTTGCTCCCGACTGGGGAGTTTTAACTCGGCAGGCATTATATGTTAATCACGGTTATGAAGAAAAACTGATGAGACAAAGTATTAATTTTTGAGGCTTATCCATACCCTTTAATACATAAATCAAAAGTCAGGGTTGTTTGGTTCCATCACATCTTAGGCACAGTGGCATAGTCATAAAAGTTATACGCTCAAGCATATTCAAGAGTTATAGCTTTTCACTTCTGATTTTGTTTCTGAACATATACATTAATAATTTGACGGATGTAGTGCAACTTCTAAGATAAAAGTGCCAAGTACCCCCTATCAATTCCCCTGCAGTAGTAAGTCAGAATTCTTTCTTAATTGATGCTGCAACATACAAGAGATTGGTGAAGAGCCAGAAGTTGAACATGATCAGCATGGACTATCTGTATTACAAAGAAGATGAGAAAAAGCAAGCTGCTCATTAGGAGCAGTACAAAGGCCCCCTTGGATTGGGGTCCTGCCTCCGATTTACCTTTCTCTTGCAGCTTTTGTTGGGAAGAGCAGCAATTTACTGACTCGCTCAAAATGTAAGATTTTGACATTCATGATCCCAGCCTCTTACAGAATCACAGGCATTAGAGCTAGAGGAGGTCACGGAGTCACCTACCTGGAAAATCTTGGTGTATAAAAACTCCATTAAAATAAAAGGCTTTCATGGCAGCAGAGAAAGAAATATTGAAGAAAACACCACCCCTCACGCCGATCGATTCACAAAACTCCAGGGGAAATTATTATCATCTCCCTGTTAATGGTGAAAAACGGAACCCTACAGCAACTAAATAAGTTGTCCAAGAGCAGCCAGTGTCAGCAGCCACAGTTAAAAGCACAATACATGCCACAGTCCTCAGCCAGAATAAAATAACCTGACGTACAAACAGCCACATGCAGAAATATGTATGCAAACTTTTCTACTTCTAGTCCAGTAAATTCTGGGAAAAGTTTAAGAACGTAAAGATGCTGGAGAAATTAGTAAAGGTAACAGATGAACACAGGGCTGCAAGCCTGGAACAGGGTAGGGTTTGGCAAATTACTACAGAGAAGCAGCCAGTGTCCTGAGCTGGATGACCGAGCATCAGGCACGATACGGATTTTATTATCTGTCTATCACGGCACATATCAGGTGTGTACTGTGCTTTAATCTCTTCTCCAGACACGTAATTCATGAAAGATGCTTCTAATAAAAAGTGAACTCGGCTGCTCTCGGAGGCCTTTTCTCATCATTCCAGCTGAGCGGATGCAAACTCAAACACTTATGAGCCCCTGCATTCCCTTTTCTTACATATGCGGATTTTTTTTTCCAAGTTTCAGCAACAACAGTTCAGCTAGAGATATAAGTGGCAAACACATTTATTTCCGATAATTTAAGGAACTTTTGATAAAACTCAGAAAAGCTAAAGTGTCTCGCTGTTAAGCCCAGGAAAATTAAATCTGGCAGATGAGTACACTCCGGTCACAGTAAATACTCAGTTTCTCATGAAATTCAATCCCCACGTAGCTAAGTTATACACAGAGAACGGCACAGGCTCGAGCTAGTCAGATATACCTAATGTACCTCTGAACTCCAGGGACGCCCAAGTTCCCGTTCTTTACTGATCTTCCTGAGTCACTCTGATGCAGCCAAACCAGACTGAAATTCAGATTTAAAGCAGAATTTCCAGGCTAAGCTACTGATAACCAACCCGTGGATGCGTTCATTTTGCCACAGTCCCAGTTACCGTACCCACGTATATGTGTGTTTATATGTATATTTTAAGGTGAAAACCACCGTTCAACAGGTATCACCAGAACTGTTTCTTTTTATGCATCATGATGTTGAAATACCACGGAAAACCAGAAGACATATAAACGTTAACTACAGTTATGTGTCTTCTCAGACAGCAAAATATATGCAGAGGCAGCTTTATTTCTTAAATCACCTGCTTTTTACATGCCTGGAAGCCAACCATGATTTCCAGAGAAAGTGAGTTCATTTCATCTCTGTTTATACAAACACCGAGTGAAAGCGTTAAGCACTACTTACCCAGATTATACCACATGTCCCTGATTTCAAATCCAATCTGCCTTCTCATATCGCCGTACCTTAAAAAGGAAAACAAAACCAGCATTAAAAAAATATATATATAAAAAAATTACAAAATCTAATACCAATAAGCAGAAGCATCTAATTTCAATATCTGATCAGCATTCAGAAATATTCAGAATTATGGAACAGGTTCCCCAAATTTAGCCCACAGCCATAAGATCACCCAGCCTCCCTCGGCAGCTCAGCAGTGCCCACGGAGACACGGAACTTTGCAGAATGTTCTGTTCACAAAGGAGTGAGATAGGCTGAGCGCCTCAGCCACACAGCCAGCACCTCCTGTTCCTCACCTGGTGGTACTTGCTCTCCCTCAAAAGACCCCAAATTCCAGTTTCTGCAGCCATATTCACCAAAGGGAGAGCACACACAAAACACTCCCCTGTGCAAAACCGATGCCACATTTTCAGATTACCTAACCACCCTCTGGGTGGCTACAGACATCACTTGTGACACCTTCTGTTTTTCAGATGGTAGTGGCCAGAGGAAGGGTAACAGAGCTTCCCTGCTTAAGGCTGTGTTTTATTTTTATCCACCCTCTGAGCAATAGCACCGTCCCATAAAATCCAGCGAGGAACATCTTGTGACATCTTGCGCCTTCACGCGCTGTGGCGTACGAGGCATGGACTTTGCAAGGATGGTGAAGCAAAGACCTTTATTGTTGGTCAGTTACAGCTTTTATAAGTTTATACTCTGTACACGCGCTGCTAAAAGCTTTATTATTGGTCAAACTGCTGTCCACGCACGCAGCCGCTGTTCACACTGCCTCCTTCTCTTCCAGAGGTGAGACCACATGCCTCCTTTGCTTCTGTCTCATCCGCGTTTCTTCTCATGCTCCCTCAAATTATTTACCTCTTTGCTGCAGGATCTCAGCTGCACATTATCAATGTCAAACAATCCACCGTCTCTGTTCCCTACAACGTGCAGCATCAGGAAGAGAAAGTTTCTATGTGCCGATGGGATTTTGTGCCCTGCCCGGGCCAGGCCAAGAGGAACGGTCCCAGGCAGCGAAGGAGGCAGGAGCCCACCCTGCAGCCCACCTGCTGCCCAGCCAGGGCCACCAGCACCTCGCATCTCCTGGCCAAGGGTGATACTGATATTCCACACCTTCTCCACGCTAATGCCAGGAAA
The DNA here is from genome assembly GCF_017639655.2 of Falco naumanni. Taxonomy (NCBI): domain Eukaryota; kingdom Metazoa; phylum Chordata; class Aves; order Falconiformes; family Falconidae; genus Falco; species Falco naumanni. The sequence goes on along the minus strand of NC_054062.1, from coordinate 50,574,960 downwards.
GCTTAATGAATGGAAAACATCCTGTTGCCTTCATTAATGATGGGATCAGAACCATAATGAGCTCCAAGAATGTATTTGCTACACAGAATATTTGTCTGTTAAAGGTCATTACTTAAATAACAAGATGAGCAAAATGGTAACATCTGGCAACTTGTGGGATTTCTGTGGGATAATAGGGAGATACCCTGCCATTAATATGGATTAAAGAGATTCTTCTGCATCGTTAAGAATCTGTTATTATCTAATGCTTAAATGCAATGTTTAGCAAAAACTACAAATTACAATAATTAAATTTTAATTATTAAATATTTGACATATTAATTGAAATACATCCTTTAAAAGATGGGTGAGTGTGATACTGAATTAACTGATTAATTATATCCCTTTGGCACAGAAGTGGTAGTGGTTTCACATAGCAATAAAAGTTAGTGCTTCCTGACTATGCATTTATTGCATCTTGAAGAATTTATGGTCTTGCTTTTCATCTCCAAAACGTGATTAAACTGAAAATAACAACTTGTAAAATCATTATAAACAGAGATTTACAATTTAGCAAACATCATTAAGTAACCACTCAAAATTACTTAATCTATTTACTTGTATCAGCAGTGAGAAATGTCTGTTGATTTTGTCAATTTCTTCAGCAAGATACAACGCGCAGTTTGATACAAAAATCACTTGAAGGAAATTGCCGTTTAAGGCTCCCATCCTTACAGAGAGGGAATATCAGTCCAGAAATGTCTTGTACAAGAATTTCCAGTCCAGTTCTAGCTCAGCTGCTGGATTTTTGTTCGGGTCAGGAGTCTGATCTGAACTAGGAGGCTCAGGTAGCTGCACACCCGCGTCGGACAGAGCGAGCGAGGGAGTTGGCCAGCGGCCTCGGCTCCCATCCCTCTGCTTGCTGAGTGATGGCAGCGCTTTGCCTTTTGCAAATATCCTTTACACTCTTAATTACGAAAGAGAATTTCCATCATTGGTCCCATCTTGTACAAAACCACTTTGTTCTACAAATTCTAAATCTAATGGAATGAAATTTACCTGGCTCTACCAAACCATCTTCCTTTCCTTTTACAAATTGTAACTATAAAATGTTATTTATAGTATTTACCACACAAGTGCAAAAAGCTGGGCTCTGCTCGACAACGTTTTTCTACTGAACTTGTAAATATTCCTGTTTCATCACGGAAGCTCCACGAGTTATGGGTAGGTCTATTAGATCACACAGTGCTCAAAAATTCTGTTTCAAGGCTCAGGTAAAGTGCAGCTTCCAAAGGCTGCGCCTCAAAACTCAGGACGGAGCGGTTGAGTTTGAAGGGCAAAACTTAGCTGCCAAAAAAAGAAGAAAAAAATAAAAAGATGGCACGCAGCAGCCTGTCTGTTCTGGTCAAAGCCTGCAGCCCATGCAGTTACAGCAAAAAAGCCTTTAAAATCCCATGTCACTGCAGCAGCAATAAACTCTTCCCATCTCTCTCATCATAATAATATTCAAAAAGGCCTACATTTGGAAGCCAAAGTGATACAAAAATGCATCTTCTTTCTGCATATAGATAACGCCACATTGCACACACGAGGAGTCTGAGCTGTACCCGTTCAAGGAATCGCAGCTTTGGAACGCGCCCGTTCTGTGCATTACCTGCAATAACCCGACTGACGGTGGCAGCAAGCTGCTCTTGCAGGTGCTCTTCACAAATGTTATGCCAAAGAAAGAGAATCCACGCACCGTGTTTGAAAACATGTAACTGGCTTTTTTCAGTCCTCGGCGTTTAGTTAATGAATGATAAAGTCCACCGCATTGGGACACCGGTGAAATTTAAGAGAAATACATACATTAAACAAACTATTCAGGCTCCAGTCTTATTTCCAGCCTTTCTTTTTTTTTTTTTTTTTTTTTTTTTTACAGCTTTCGTTTGCTGTGGGATTCAGAACGGCAATCGGGTCGTTCAAGCTCCCTGTTCAGAGGTAGGCAATGTAATCCCTTTTAACCAGGCAAGCGTACAAGGCTGCAGTTATACAAACCCATTCTTCAGGGATATCGCGGTGAAAATGGCTGTAGTTACAAAAATTCAGTCTAAAAGGCCGTAAGGGATTAAGCAATAAAGAGTGCACGTAAAATGAGATTAGAATAAGCACAAAGCTAAAGTGATTTAAAAATTCAGCTTTATAATATGTTAATACTTCTGAAAAGTCTTGACTTTATGAACATCCTGCAGTATAAAATACTGTCTTCATCAGTAATGAATCCTGTAATTTAGATCTTGATTCAAGGGTAGAAACACATGCAATACTTGATTCATGTTTTTAAAACCAACCTTTCATTATACCATGATTGCATCTCAATTTGAATGGATTTAGCTAAGAAATTAAACTAAAATTATGTTAATAGACCTTGAGTTCTTGTCCATGATTTAGATGATGAATAGGACTTACTTGTTAAGTATTTTTGCTCTTTTAGCACTTGAAAAATTCTCCAGTTGTAAAGACTCTTGGGTGAGAAAAGCAACAGCCAGGTGGAAGTAGTTGTTCCAAAGCTGAAAGCCCCCAAAATGACAAGAATAGATACCATTAATTCTCTGAAATGTTTTTCTGCACATCTACAAAACAACTTAGATGTATCTAAATTATGCACATAAATATTTAAAGGAGAAAAATAACAGACACCACAGAGACGGTGTTTCTTGATATATTCTTAGTACATCTCCTCGTTGTGTTTATGTTTCCATGAAACTTTTCCCATCTACAAATCCTAATCAATTGTGTTTTGACGATCCAAGCAAAATTAAATGTGAAGACATAAATATGAGGGGAAAAAAAACCCCAAATTCTGAACAAGCGACCTAAGCCGGCGTGCTTCCCACAGCAGGGCACTCACACGCCACGTCTCAGGCGCTGCATTTCAGGCAATAATTCTGCTAAAGCATCTGCTGCTTTAAGGACATCTCTTTTTGCTGTTCCTGAACGAAAGCAGGAGTTTTCTACGATGCTCTGAGTAAGACTCAGTGCTCTTCTAAAACAAGACCCACAAGACATGAACGGGTTGTACGTATCTGCTGAGCCTGCCATTATTTAACTGGGTGAACTGGTTACCTGGGGTTCATGACGACACGTACATAACTCCAAAATTACACGCTTACTTAGGGCAGAAATTCATTATAACATTAACATTAGTCCCCAAGACACTGATGTTTTTTTCTTACCTGTAACTCAAAGTTGGCTTGATCAAGAAATTTTTTGTTTAGCATATCTGCATACTGATTAATTGCTCGCAGGAAGACTCTGAAAGATCAGGAGAAAATTACATAATTACACACTCTTCTGTGGTACCTTTGTACATTTGGCTTCCCAATTAGACAAAAATCTGAGTCTGTCTGGAAAGTGAAATTTGTAGCTGTTACTTGAAAAGAAGTGTGATCTCACCACTGTTAAGTATACAGAATTATATGCAGATGTTCTCAAAATTAATCAAGTAAATTAGCATATGCAGCAACACAAGGAATGCTTCGGATAAAATCACTTGTCTTTAAAATATCTCATGATAATCAAGAGATCATTAAAAATTCAGTTTAGCAGAAAAAAACTTAGATGTACTTTTAAAGTTACAGCATCGTAGTGTTGAATCTAACCTAGACCTGCAACTGGCTGCAGTTTAAAACATGTTTTTAAACACACGAGGCAAGCGCTTTTCTACTTCTGGCACACTAGCACATCAAAATGCCGTTGAAGGACAATCTTCAAAACACTGTTCACTGTTCTACTTCTAAAATGCTGATTTAGTACACAGTGTAGTTTGTTGCCTTCCAAAAGAGAATGCTTCTTTAAATTGCAATAGGAGTTGGCTTGACAAGCTTTAAAAATAAAACCAAATGGTATACTATAAGTAGGTCACTACATATTCATGCTGCTGAAAAGTAAACATATTATTCTTTGGTACCCTAATCTCCATTTTCAAAATAAACATTAGATTCCTCTTGAAAACTTTAAATTTCTGCTATGAAACTGCCAGCTAATGCCCAGACAAATGAGCTTGTCTTTCGAGCAGACTGTGGTAGAGATTTAAGTCTCCTGAAAGTACCTGCAACGATAAAGATCACTCATGACACGTACTGCTCCCCCCCCCCCCCCCCCGCCCCCGACACCAATCTTTAAAAAGAGAGTTCACTATCGAATGCAAATAACAAAGTTAATCTTTCTGCAGGCTGGCAAACACATACCAGAATTATTGAAAACAAACCAGAAGAGGCAGTTAGAAAGGTCTTTTACTGAATTTAAGACACTAGTGATCTCTCCTGAAAAAAAAATCAGTATTTAGCTAAATGTTTGGTAACACAAGAAAAACGAAGCCTCCAGATAATACACTGGCATCAGGATGCTGAGGCAGATTATTTAGGCACACTAAATTAATCAAGCAAGGCAAAAATTTCGACGTCACTGGGATTTATCTGTTCTGTAAAGCCAGATCGCCCCCACAGTAGTGTGTAACGGAGAAGAAGGAATATTATCCAAAATGCGAAAACAAAGAATAGATTTATAAAAAAAAATGTGAAAATTTTAAAGACGAAAAAATATATCAAATATAAATGAGTATGTACAAAAATTAAAATACATATCTGTAGGGATACACACAGTCATACATTTTACGATATTTCTCTACATAGCCAAGATGTAATAGGCATCTTTCCACTTGCACCCAGCCTACGCAGAGGTGCACTTCAGGAGCACCACTTCTGTGCATCATTCACCAGGATCCCTGTCAGCGTATGTATTTGGAAAGAACTTCATTAAGAGATATTATAAATGAGATTAATTCAGCATACACAATAATACACTGCATATATATGTATTTTAAATCTATGACTCAATTACTGAGCTGCAGCATATACTAAGATTGAAACTGAAGTTATCCCTATAATCAGGCTATCAACAGTTTGATATGTAGACTTATACCCTGTTTTGTTTTGTGGTTTTAAAGTCTGATAATACTATGAGATTCATAAGTCTTCCTAGAAGAATGAGTAATTTAACATAGTAGGAAGGGCCATCTAATGCGCCTTGCTTTACGAAGATAAAATCAGTTCCAATACAGGGAGGATTATGCCTACAATTTAATTATGTTGCCTCAAGACATCACTGTAATGTATTCAATCTACTCCATCTAATTAAGCTTTGGAACAATCTCATTACTTTATATACCATTATTTTTCTTTAAATTGTAGCTCGCAATTTTTTTCCCCTATATTAATTCTAGTGAATACCAATAACGAACAAATAATGCGGAATCTACAGTAGATTGCAACTGCAAAAGGACCACAGCACAACACATCTGTTAAACTGCAGTTGTAATTAAACACCACCATCCTCTCACAGACCATGTGCTACCCCTGCAATCAGGCTGCGCTGGCAAGGTAGGGATTGCTCCCAACTTTCTACAGAAGAACATCAAAAGCAGAGATGCAGAGATTTAAGTATTGATTTTTTAATTATTCAAACCCTGTTTTAATTTTGATTGAATCTGATGATACACTCAAACCTTCTGTTACTGGATAAAACACTTCCTAATGTATGTCAGTGAAGAAAGCCTGTTCTTTCCCAGTGGAAGTCAACAGAACAACGATATTATTATAACAGTACATCTTCAGTTGCAAATCAAATGTAAACCAATGAGGATTTTGTGCCTGTTTCGACCAGTACTGGAAGGATTGCTGGAAATATTGACAGTCCCTTTACTGCAACATGGGGGGCAGTCAGAATATGACTTTGTGATCACGGTACTGCAAAGCCAAATGTGGCTGGCACAGTGCAGTAAGAATAACATCCATCCTGAAAAATCCAGATTTAACCGAGGAAAAAGGAAGTTATGAAGTGGATTAATCAGCGAGCAATGTAAACTGCTACAGCCTCCCAGCACAACTGAAGTCACTACAACGACCCTGTGATGGCTAAGCTCAGCACTTTCTAGCATTATCTAGTACCTCCAGTGCCAAGAGAAAACAGCAAAACTATGATGACTTTTATCTGATTAAGTCAGTTTTAAAGAATATATATTAAAATATTGGCAGTAAGAAGTAGCAAGTTGTATAGCATACTGGGACAGCAAGAGTAGAGGGATTCATCACACTACTACTTCTTCACCTTGGTGTAAAACTTTATTTTTACGGGGCCCAGCAAGGAAAGGCTGGATTTCTACAAATGTAGTTTTCTATCAGGCTGAGATTACTGACTTCCACTCCATGTACTCCTGACTGCCTTGTAATCGCTTACATACCCACGCAAGAGTGAGAAGAGGTGTCAGCTGAGAAGAAAGGTGTTTCTGCCTAGAGTGTTCAAACCCCATCCTGGGAACGAGCTGCCGTTTGGAGAAAAAGAATCAGAAGAAACAACGACACGGGGCTACAGCGCAGAAGTAAGATGGTTAGGCTGGCACCGCTTCACCACTTCGGTATTACAGTCGTATGGTTAATCAGCCAGAAAGATTACCACCCTGAGGAGATCCTTTGGATAGAAAAAAAATATTTGCTTGAATTCTTGGCTATGATCTACGAAATGGTATGTTTTCACCTGTGAAGTCTGCTGCAGCTCATGAACGCAAAAACAGCTCAGGTTTATGCTCAAATAACATTCAGAAAAGGAAGCAGAAAAATTTTATGATTTACTCCAGGTGTTAGTTTGATCCTCTCCCTCCTCCAAAGCAGGTTCTGACGAAACTGCAGGAACTTCGCTGTCAAAGTTAAGGGAAATTGAAAAAAATAGAGGGAAACGTGGCTCTTCAGAACAGGCAGAATTAAACCAAATGCATCAGTCTGTAGTGAAGAATGCGCTGGCTGCTGCCAACACACGTAAGGAGGAAGGTGTACTTGGGCATCACTGGGCCAACAGGCAAGTAATCAAAACTATCTCCTGTGCTCAGATGGAGAACATCAATCCGCAGTGGCATAACTTATCTTGCTGTAATTAATAATGAAGATTAGCTTCCAGTTGCATGTGCATAAAAAGAAGCGCTTGTCTTGAAGTTCAGTTTCAATTAACAAAAGAATACATTATCTGTGTCAGGAAGAGCCACAAAAGTTAAACCTTGAAAAAGAGAGAACTTCAGAGACTGGAACCGATCACGATGTACTGAGCTGCAATACCGAGAATGTCACACACAGCAACAAAATCTAACGCTAACATATTGGGAAGATTTGTTAGACAAAAGACTTTATCAACCCAATTAAAAGAAGGAAATTAACATTTCCTATGATGTGATTGGAATAAAAAGAATATGATTACAGAAGGAAGTTACTTCAGGATACGTGGAAGGAAGAACGACTGTTGCTAAAGGGCATAAGCATCTTCCAAACCACAAAATTAACACCCTGGACAGATGAGGTTTATGTGCGCTGAGCAGCTGGGAATGAGTGGTGCTGGGGACGGCTCGCCATCAGCACCACTTTCACACATCAGCATATCACATATCACATATCAGCAGCTTTCTGTTGTAGTTAGGTTCTTTGGAGTAGGGACTGTCCTCTTATTGTGCCTTTAGATAACTTCTATGGCAGCGAGGTCTTACACCAACATCAGGATTTCTTGGCATTTTATCCCTGTTTATGTATTACCTCATAAGGCACCTTTATCAGTCCATCAGAAGCCTGAAGGAGTAACAAATTGCATGAACACAGTGGAAGGCTGCAAAAGTCTGTTAGCCAGAGGGTGGGCAGTAAAACAGTCGAGCATCAAAGTGCCTCCATGATGCACAATGCTCCGTCAGAGCTGCATTAGGATAACGGTCCACTGTGGGACATGGATTCTTTCTTCTCATCTACTTGGCCCTGGCAAGGCTTCAGCTGGAACACTGTTCATTTGAAGTCACCATGCCTCAAGAGTGACACAAAAATATGGCAGAGAGAAGCAAGAGGACAGGACATGCAAAAAACCATGGCACAGGTTAGACATGAAGAAATACTTTGCAGTGCTCTCCAGCCATTCAAAGCAGAGATTAAAAAAAAAAAAAAAAAAAGCTGCAAAAAAACAGGTTAAGCAAGTATCTCTAATCAAGTAGTGATCTGGACCATTCACCTTATCCTGCCTTAAGTCAAGGGGCAGATTAGTACTGATTTCCTCAGTAATTTCCCTCCATTTACAGCTCTCAATCCAGAGTAAATGCATCAATTAATATGCTGCTGATTGAAGCCACAGAATCACAGAACGGGTTGGGTTGGAAGGGACCTTGAAGCCCACCCAGTCCCACCCCGTGCCCTGGTCAGGGCCCCTCCCCCCAGCCCAGGCTGCCCCCAGCCCCATCCAGCCTGGCCTTGAGCACTGCCAGGGATGGGGCACCCACAGCTGCTCTGGGCAGCCCGGGCCAGCGCCTCGCCACCCTCACGGGGAACAATTTCTGCCTCACAGCTCATCTACATCTCCCCTCTCCCAGCTTAAGGCCATTCCCCCTTGGCCTGTCACCACGTGCCCACGTACAAAGCCCCTCTCCAGCTTCTCGCCGGCCCCTGTAGGTGCTGGGAGCTGCTCTAAGGTCTCCCCGGAGCCTTCTCCTCCCCAGGCTGAGCAGCCCCAGCTCTCCCAGCCCGGCGCCACAGCAGAGGGGCTCCAGCCCCCTGACCACCTCCGTGGCCTCCTCTGGGCTCGCCCCAACAGGTCCGTGTCCTTCTCATGCTGGGGGCCCCAGAGCTGGTTGCAGCGCTGCAGGGGGGTCTCACGGGAGCGGAGCAGAGGGGCAGAATCCCCTCCCCCACCCTGCTGGCCACGCTGCTGGGGATGCAGCCCAGGGCGCCGGGGGCTCTCTGGGCTGCAAGCACTAATTTCATTTGCATCCCATGAACTAACTTCCATTGCAAATACCCAGTTCCGGCTATTTTTACCATTATTGATGATTAATCACTTCCACTAGGCCCACAGGGGTTAAGGGGTTTGCGGGTGCATGCTTAGCGATTGCTCCACCAAACAGTACCAATATTAATGGTTCCATTCTGTAGTGTTCCCTCTGCAGAGGCCCTTTGTTCCTACAAACACCCCACTGAAACCAGGAGACTGTGAACACATATCAACATACAGGCAACAGTAAATGAAGAAGGGGCAAAGGGATCCAACATACAGCAACAGTACCCACTGCACCAAACAACTTTTTTTTTTTTTTTTTTCCCCCTTATTCTCAGGTACAGTCATTTCTTCTTCCTCTGTTTTCTCTTGTGATTAGTCAAATGCCCCGATTTGCTTGTTCACTCATGTTTAAAAATATTCTGTGTCCCATTTTCTTCCAGTCAGCTTCTCACATTGTTGGAAAGTACTTGCGAAAGCTAAAGGAGGAAAGCTGGAAGCCACATGATGCTGCAACACACCTCCCTCACTGGTTAATGCACACACGCAAATCAAACTGCCTCTGCAAAAAGATTTTTCTGGAGAAATAATCGAGAGAGAAAATTCCAACACTAGAAACATTCTTACAGCATATTCCATGTTGTATATTATTTAGTTAGCTCAAGTACCCAGGGATTCAGATTTACACTGTAAGCACTTATGTAAAATACTTATGACAGGAAAATATGAAACAATACAAGCTAAAAATTTACTCCCCAGTATTTTTCTTTAAGTGCACTACAAAACAGAAGAATGAAAGAACGAATGAATTACCTTCTTAATGATAGAATAATTATCTAAACAAGAATATACAGATACAACTTAAAATAATTTAGGTTTAGCTGATAATTCAATAAAAAAAGGGGAATTTGGAGTGAGGTTGTAAAAGGCACTATTATGATGTCATTACAGTTAATTTAGATGGAAGGATAATGAATGCTTTATTACAGCTGATCAGCCTTCCTGCACATCATCATGCTTTCCATGTTTGAGCTTTTGCTTCTCTGGGAGACAAATTTACTGGGCATATATGAGACAGACGACTCTTATCTTGTCAGACTATGTATGAAACAACAGACCTAGACCTTGAAATCCCAACGCAAAACCCAAACCTGAACAAATGCTCACTAAAGCATGAACAGCAAAGCTTTCTTTTAAACAGCAATCACTTCAAATACCTTCAAATTCTTTCTCAGCGTCTCAGTGTTGCAAAGTACAGTGAAGTTTTAAACAACTCTTCAGTTAAAAACTAAATAAACCTGGTATTTTAATATGCTTCTATAACCGGTCCCCTATTGGCATTGCATGCAGTCTGGTGATTGTCCAATATCCTTGGAACACAGAGGATACGTAGTAATTTCATCCATGTATTTTGTACAAGTCAAATGAAAGTTAAAATCATAAAAATGAGCGCACGTGAAGGTATCGGCCCTCTTTGCATCTCCCCCTGAATTTTCTCCCTTCCCCAGTTCTCTCTCTCTGTTCTTTTCTGGTGATGTTATCACTGTTCAACCATCTTCACACCTCCAGACCTGACAACTGCCCAGCCCAAACAAAGGTTTCCAAACTCTTCATTTTAAACTTCTGTATATGTTACTTCTCTGTCCAAGTCTATGCTCCCTCCCTTTTTTTCCCTTCCAAATGTTTAAAAGATTCCTTGTAATATTCTTTAATTCATCAGTCTAAAGAGCAGTCAAAACTTAAGAAAAAGAAACAAAAACCTTGATCATTTGCTTTCTTTTGAATTACAATTCCTGGGCTGACTATGATAATAGCACAGAGTAATCCCAAAGAAGACCTGCTACTAAATACTTACATTAGCATAATCTTCTAGTGATGTCTACTCAACACCAGCACAGGTGCACCATGTCACTTTACTAACCTATTTTGTAATAAATATTTCAGAAATGGTTTTAGCATATTATCTATAATCACTGACACCTCTTTCCTAATTTATATTCTGTGCTGTGTGTCCTCTAAAACAATGGGGACAGATGAATGAAAAATAACGGCAGGTTACAAAATTCTGAAGGACAAACTTGTGGTCTGACTACCAATAGTAGGTACCACATAGCAGGCACAATGCATTGTTTTTCAAAATCACCTTTGTAGTACAGCTATCTCACACCTTGAAAGCAAACTGACAAAACAACCCTGTTGGAATAAGCAGGCAAGAGTGCTGCGCTACTAGACAATCAAACGATAAATGTTGACAGAAATCAATAGAATAAAAAATATTTGGATTTATATTCCCTTCAAATGTCCTTACAGATGTACTGTGCCTACCCAGCCGCTGGATGGATCCACGCTGACACACAGCCTCCTCAGGCTCCTTGGAAATCCGTGCGACATCGGCAAGAGGGGCATCCTTAGCGTGAGGACAGCACCAATGTAACGCTCAACCTGACGTGTCGTCACTGTTTGATGGACTTGGCATAGTCAGAGGAACACAGAGATACTGAGGCTGGGAGGTGCCTCTGGAAGTCTCCGGTCAAACTGGATCAGGTTGCTCAGGGCTGCGTCCAGTTGGGTTTTGAGTATCTCCAAGGATAGAGACTCCCTTGGGCAGCCTCCTTGGACAACCTGTGGCAGGGTCTGACTACCCTCGCTCTCCTCTTTTCTCAACTACTTGTCTGAAGTCCAGGCTTTGGTTTCTTGATGACTTCCAGAGTGCAGGAAAGCAGCAGCTGCAGACTTCTAATAGCCTTTTTCAAAAGCACCAGTAAACTTTGTCCTCTGAAATTTCATCTAAGATGTACCTTTTGCCACGGATGTATAACCTTATGTACTAAATTTCACTACCTAGAGAATTTTATGGCAGAGTCATAAAAGCTTGGGAAGAGTGTTTTCTAATGGAAATGCTAGAAGACAATTTAATTTAGGGGGGTTTAGCTAAAGCTACAATGCTGGGGAAGTAGCATCTATTGCAAGTGGACAGCATTATTGTTCCTCTAACCCAAAAGTTAATATTCGAAAGGAAGAAGACTTACTGAATTCAAAGAGACCGTTTCTATTACGGTAGCTGGCAAAAACTTGCAATAGATCTTGTAATTTAAAACAAATGTAATTTGTTGTAGTGCTGCTGGAAGAAATCTCTGCGATGAGGTTAGCTATTAAACAACCAGTTTTCATTATAATGCGCTGCTCAATAAAATGCAAAAAGTCTTTGCTACAGTACAGATATCATCACCTGATCCTTGGTGAGTTTATTGGATAAAAAACATCCCTTCTAAGCAAATGTGCAACCACAGAGGACAGCTTCGTGGGCTCTCAAACATCAGCATGTGCTGGCCAGGGCTGGTGGATCTCTCCCCAGCCTGCTGCTTTCACGGGCCAACAGCTACTGTGGGTGCAAAGAGCTGCTGAACCGAGCTCTGCCTTTCCAAACCGAGAAGAAACATGGTTTTCCTCATACCCCTCTCCCACACAAGATGCCTGCAGGCCATGAACAACACAAGAGGGGGTTTTTTTGTTTGGTTTTTTCTTTTTTTTTTTACTTGATCTTACACGGGAATTCAGCTAGTTTTTGCACTGGTAAAAATCAATAAAGCAGAAGATGTTTCTTCCTATCACATTGCTTTTTAAAGAAGCATTCTATCTGGAAAGAGAAATAATTAAAAAACCAGAAGTAACGCATGCGAAGCATGGGAAAGGATGCTACAAAAAATTTCTTGCAAAGCACGAATGGTCAGACGAATTTGGCAGGAAGTTTTCAAATACTTGACAACGTCATAGCTCACAGCATGGGAACCTCCCTTATTTTCTGCTGACAGCACTGTCCTCTGTAGCTTACCTGTTCCCATCGACATCTAGATGTGAATCCACATTAAGAATACTTTAGGTAATTATGGACAAATCAATAGAATAGATTCCTTAACTTCCAAATTCTTCAGCATTTTCATCCATCTTGCAATCAACTGTTAAGACCATTTCAGCTGGCTAAATAAATCCATAACGTTGCTTGAAAAATAATCTCAATTTTTCCTGTGGGTGTTTCACTATCAAAGTCCACCACAGAATACTAATGAGGCAAAAGGAAGCGATCTGCTGCTGAAGGTGGTGTCCGAAGGTTCCTTTAACACCTCTTCCGTGCTGCTGGAGTCCCAGCGGGTGTGCCTAGCGACCCAGCCTGCTGGAGAGGTCTCCTCTCGGTGTCCATCACCCAAACCGCAACGTTCACTGTGACGCCTGATGGCAGAAAGCTGCCATGGGAGCTGACAAGCACTTGGCTTTTAGTCTTATGACTTACTATTACTTTTACTAACTACCAAGAACCACAAGTACAGAGACACTATCCAGAAAAGCTGAACTTTCCCAAAATTGGGATTTACCTCCCCAAGAAACACACACAAGTGACTCCCTGGAAAGAGGTTAAAATACAATTTCTTGTAATAGATGAGAACGATAAGCCACAGCAGCTGCTCTGCTTTGCTGTTCCATGGATGTTTATGTGGCTGACAGCTTTGTGAAGGGATCACTAATGCTGGTAAAGTAAAAAAAGAAAAAAAAAAAAAAAAAAAAAAGCAAAACACCTTACTGGAGCTTTAGGTAAGCCTGCATTTGATCCAAAGTGTGGCTCTCAGATATTGAAGTGACATAAAATGTTTTAAGAAAGCAGTGGGGTATGTGAGGCAGAGAGCAAAGCGAGATGAGAACGGCACTCGTCTCCTGTACAGGCTATTGCTCGCCCAACACAGCTATTAACCTTTGGAAGAGATCAGTGGTTTCCTATTATTTTAATTTCTCTTTCAGGCTCCGGTCCGATCCCGTTTGTAGCAATGAGACAGGAGTAGAATAAATGCTTCAACATGATGCTTCAATACCTGTGAGTGACAGAAGCCCTCCCAGCACAGTGCCCACCCCGAGCCCGTCCCTTCCGCGGCTCTCAGCGGTGTTTGGGGCTCCCGTGGAAGGAGTGGCAGCATCCTGCATCCGAGGGGTCGCATTTGGCACCCTGGGTTCCGCCGGGACAGAGTTAATTGTGCTCCCAGCAGCTGGTGTCGTGCTGTGTTTTGGATGTGGCGTGAGAGCAACGCGACCGCACACGGATGGTTTGGTTGTAGCTGGGTAACGTTTACGCTGAGCCAAGAACTTTTCAGTTTCTCAGCCCCTGCCAGTGCAAGGGCTGGAGGGGCACCAGAAACTGGGAGGAGGCACAGCCAGGGCAGCTGGCCCCAGCTGGCCAAAGGAACATTCCATACCATACAGTGCCATGTTGAGTATATAAGCTGGGGGAAGAAGGCGGCTGGGGGGATGACAACATTCAGCATTATGGTGTTTGCCTTCCCCAGTCCCCGCTGGGCGTGCTGGAGCCCTGCTCCCCTGGGATGGCCGAGCACCTGCCGGCCACGGGCAGCGGGGAACGAATACCAGGTTTTGCTGTGCCTGCGTGCACAGCTTTTGCTGTACCTATCAAACTGTCTTTGCCTCAGCCCATGAGTTTTCTCACTTTCACTCTTCTGATCCTATCCCCCATCCCACTCTGGGGGCATGAGCGCGTGGCTGCACGGGGCTTGGGCACTGGCTGGGGTTAAACCATGACACATGGGAACAGTCACAGATGATGGAGCACAAAAATCAGGTTTGCATGGCAGGTAACAGTATAACATTTACAATAGCTTTGTTGTTTGGTTTTTGGGGTTTGGGGGTTTGGTTTTGCTTGTTTTTTTTTTCCTGTTCTAGTACATCCCTTATTTTGGGGAAGCCCATAAACACTGATCACCTCCAACTCCCTTCAGCATTCATTTCATGCTTACTAGGCACATCTTTCCTCCGGTTTAGGAGGACTAAATAATGCCGCAGATAAAAACAAACTGTCTCATAAGAAACTGCAACGGAACTAAACAATCAAACCCATTTTTTTTCACTCTTTTAACAAGCCTAGCACATGCCAGCAGAACCGCAGGGCAGCAGAGGGACATTTCCAAGACACAATCAGATCAATTTGCTGCCTTTGAGCAGGTATCTCCTGCATCAAACCAGCGTGCTCTCGTGCAAGGCGGCTGCAGCGTGCAGCCTTCGGATGCGTTCAAGGCTCGGGAGGACCCGGCGCTTCCTCTGACATGCCAATCCTCCCTGGGATTTTACAGCTGGTAATTAGTTTCTGCTTAGAAAAGTCAAAGCCTCAGAGGCAAACACAATCAGGGTTGTAAAAAAAATATGGCCAAGTGTGTCAATGGGACAAAGTTTTTTGCTAAAAATTTTTTTGGAGTAAGTAAGTTGTGAAATAGAATTGTGGATATATGTATGCCACTGATACGAACACATCATTGTTTATGAGCGCAGCCAAATGCATCTCATTTTGTTAAAAAGCTTAACCATTTTTCCAGATATTTAGACCAAAATATGTTAAGCTGCCTTCCCTGACTGTCGACATGGGTAACATGCAGAAAGCAGGATCTGCTCCACCTCCAGAAGACGTGGGCACGCAGCTGATACAATCCATGCCCTGCCCCAGCCTCCTCGTGGATGAATAAGACTGAAGCATCACTAAAGCACACCCGTTCTCCAGGGAAGGATAAGCATCTCTGTACAGTTATATGACAAATACTGGCTTCAGAAGCTTTGCAGCTGGATCCTCCAGAATGAAATGTGGTTGTCTGCAATTTCTTTTATGCTATACTTCAATTTCACTCTCTCTGTTAATCCTGAGGAAGCTCTGTAAACCACTAGAATATGCTACGCAGATAAGGTAATTTTAAAACTACAGGAAATCCAAATAGCAGCTCAGAAACCCTTTTCTTAGTGCACCATAAGACTAAAACTTTGTTTCTGACAGCTGAGTTTGTAAGACAGTGCAATAACCTAAAGGTATGGCTGCCATACCTTGAATCCTCACCTTTGCTAAGGCAGAGCCATGTAAGTTTGCTTCAACGTGGACAAAGCAGTGAATGCATTCCCAATACTAAGGCAGGTCTGCTTACCTTGTCCAAAAAGCAGCACTGTGAATTTGGAAGTTACCCTAATTTGGAAAGTTCCTGACTCCAGCAGCATTGCTGGACAGATTGGAGCATCAAAAAGTCCCCCGGCGCAGCGCACGGCGGTGCCAGCCCAAGCAACCCAGACCCAGGGCTGCGCTGCGAGCGTACTTCTGAGCCTTGCAAGGACAAGCCAGCCAGTCACTTTGCAGAAATCAATGCCACTGGACCGATTTTCCTGGACTGGGTCAAAGTATAGTTGGGCAAAAGGCCCGCATAACATTTATGCACCATTTATGCTCCTTTTATGTTCTCCTCTGGCCTGAATTACACATTTTGGCTATCTAGACAGATAATTTATAATGCCAACGGCACTGAAAGCCAGCAGCTTCTCTCCGAGTAGACTGTAATTATTTTATGGGCTTATATGGGCGACAGAAACCAAGCAGGGAAAATTCCAGACTAGCCCAAAGGCTAGGAGGTTTTCCCACCAGAAATATATATGTGTACTATGTATATATGTAGGCTACATATATACCGATCCATACTACTGTGTTTGAACGTATATATTACTTTGCCACTGAAATGGTAGCAGGCTGGGAAGAGCTGACCTTCCCGCTGGGCTTGCCAGGGCGATGACCTGCAGCCGCAATCCAGGTGGGGAGGTCAGGAGCTCCGCGCCTGCCCTGCAGCTCCTCCAAGGGCACGTGTGCTCATGCACCAGTGTCTTTTTTGTGTGCTCATGCACCAGTGTCTTTTTTATTCATGGTAAACCATAAACACCTTCGAGGAAGGACTTTACTGCTTTTAAGTTTACTTGTTCCTGCAGGAATACAAGTTTCAAATTCAGAAAGTTTTCAACTACTCAGAGCTTCGGGGTTTTTTTTCTTTTTTTTTCCCGTTCTGTTTTTTTAATCTTATTTTCTAAAATTTTCACAGAAAATTATGTTTTTAATAAAACAATGAATTTGGAAGTTTTAAGGGAAGTTTAAATGATAATGGAAGTTTTAAAAGAAGCCATTAATGCAGTTACTGGAAGGAAAAAGTTGAGCAGAAGCTGAACATAGTTGGAATGTATGGAGAGAGCATATCCAAGTCTTAATGTATATGAACGAGTAGTTTGTTTGCCAGGATGTAAAGGCTCAAATACAAAAAGGCAAAATGACTTTATGTGTAGTACTGAAAAATGCAAACTTGAGTAACATCTCTCTTCAGCGACCCGTCATCTAAAAAATTTCTAGAGGAACACAAGCCTTTTAAGCATCATCATGCCAGGACATCCACATTACCGATTCAGATTAAACCAATACACAGATTGCTTCATCCTTTGGTTGACTGAGGTTCAAGCAATAACGTACGTGCGAGGTTGTACAGCACTGCCTTGAGGCCCACGATGCGGTCACTGAACATCCCAAGACTTGCAGCAATTACAGCTACCGAGTGTAGGATGGGTCGAGACTATCAAGACACAGACAGATCCTCCGAGGATGAAGGCATGTTCGGAAACAGCTGGATTTTCCTGACTCCCGGTAAAGCTACTGCTACATCATCACGTAAGCACCAGCGCCAATAAACTAGAAGTGATCCAAGTGGGATGCAAGGACTAACAACAGGTGCTTTTTGATGGAGAGAGGGATGCTGGCATCGCAGTGATTCACGAAGGGCAGGGAAAATGCTGCTTTTAGAATGGATATTGATGCTCGCACAGATAAGACCTGCCAGCATTTTCAAGTCCATCTGCAGCTGACATTATGGAAAGTCTGGCAACAGCGAGAAGCTATATAGGCCAACAGTGAACAAGCAAAGGATTAGTCAAAGGTTTATATAAGGTAAAAAGGATGTTTTTCTGGATTATTTCCATATACTAGCAGACAAATTAAAGAGCCTTGAAGAGAAGGACTTGGCGGTGTTGGTGGACGAGAAGCCCAGCACGACCCGGCAATGTGCGCTCGCAGCCCAGAGAGCCCCCCGTGCCCTGGGCTGCATCCCCAGCAGCGTGGCCAGCAGGGCGGGGGAGGGGATTCTGCCCCTCTGCTCCGCTCCCGTGAGACCCCCCTGCAGCGCTGCGACCAGCTCTGGGGCCCCCAGCACGAGAAGGACACGGACCTGTTGGGGCGAGCCCAGAGGAGGCCACGGAGGTGGTCAGGGGGCTGGAGCCCCTCTGCTACGGAGCCGGGCTGGGAGAGCTGGGGCTGCTCAGCCTGGGGAGGAGAAGGCTCCGGGGAGACCTTAGAGCAGCTCCCAGCACCTACAGGGGCCGGCGAGAAGCTGGAGAGGGGCTTTGTACGTGGGCACGTGGTGACAGGCCAAGGGGGAATGGCCTTAAGCTGGGAGAGGGGAGATGCAGATGAGCTGTGAG
Organism: Falco naumanni; assembly: GCF_017639655.2. Lineage (NCBI taxonomy): Eukaryota > Metazoa > Chordata > Aves > Falconiformes > Falconidae > Falco > Falco naumanni. Next base: position 50,556,837 of record NC_054062.1, on the reverse strand, counting down.
GCAGAAATTGTTCCCCGTGAGGGCGGCGAGGCGCTGGCCCGGGCTGCCCAGAGCAGCTGTGGGTGCCCCATCCCTGGCAGTGCTCAAGGCCAGGCTGGATGGGGCTGGGGGCAGCCTGGGATGGGGGGAGGGGGCCCTGCACACGGCAGCGGGGTGGGACTAGCCGATTTTTAAGGTCCCTTCCAACCCAAACCATTCCAGGATTCTATGCTTCTACGAAATTAAAAGCAGAATGCCATGCACAGGTTTTTCAGATTTCAGCTTTAACGTCAGCAATACCCACACCATGATTGCTGAGAACATAGCCAAAACATACTAAAAGTGGCTGCAAGTGACATAGAAAACCAGGATATAATTCATAGTAGTTTCAGCCAAAAGTTTTAGCATTACAGCATCAAGACAAAAGCCTGCAAGAAAGGGTTTGGGTTTGACCACAGCAACAGACCAAAGAGGTTTGTGAATCCCTGCTGAAGTAACAGGGGATGTTAAAACCAAACGTGCGTGCTCCTGTAGCTTTCCTCAGTTCTTCCTGGTTCTCAGGAGAAAACAGTATTTAAAAAAGAAAATATGTAACAAGTGTTATCAATTATAGCAAAAATAAAGTCAATGTTTCTTCTTTAAAAATGCCAACTGAGATAAAGATTTCTTTTTCATACTTTAAAAGTCTTTTCTTTTTTCTTTGCCTTTATTTGGAAAGAATAGCCTCCCGTCCTTGGTAATTAGGTTGGGTAATTTAAATTTTACTGGAGGAAACAGTGAAAGGGGTTTTAGTATGTTTTCTTCGGTTGTAGCTATTGTCACTATTTAACCTGTTAGACTGCAATTGCAAAATTCTTCACTTTGTGTGTACTTAAAAGTTAGACACTTCCTATACCCCCCATCCATAGCATGTAAAGGTGCAACCAAGCCTCACAAACTATGATGTAGTTCAATACACGAGAGCATTAGATGATGATATCACCCAAATGCTGTTCCTATAATGGTGAATATATTAATTTATGTTACATTCACTCAAATTTGTAATTCATGACAGAATTGTAATATTTTTGTTCCCAAGGCATCATTAAATATGTAAGAGCCAAATGCCACTAAAAAGAGAGAAATACAGACTTCTGCAGGGACCTGCTGTGATTCTGTCCCTTCAGGTGTTGACATTTTAATCAGAAATTATCAAAGCTGCTATAGTAAAGTTGTTCGGCCACAACTGGGGCCCCAAAATGCTGGTTAGAGCCTCTCACCTCTCACGGAATGAGGAAACGTAACTAAACTGCTGTAGTCAATGAGCTGCGCTACAAGTCCTTGTTACAGTCTCATTAAATATACTTCCACTAAGAATAACTACAAATAAGTGTTATTTTCTCTGTGCCACAGTAGGATGTTAGTCGTACAGAAACACAAAGACAGAAGAAAAACCAGCTCGTGGTCCAAATTAACCCTATACATAGTATTTCTGCAAGAGACTATCTTAATTGCAATTATGCATTCAAAGCCCAACACAACACTTTGTTCTTAATTTGTATGTAGTATAATGGGTTTTAAATTAGTCAAAAAAGTAAATATTAGTATGTGACAAATCATAATTACTGGCTGATCGTAGCTGTATAAATTCAATTCTGCTAATTTTGCAGTTAAGGTAAACACAGAGGTTTGGGGTTTTTTTAAGTTGCTCTTTACAGCACTGTAAGTTGGGGTGTCTGTTTCTTTCAAAATTACTTAAGAACATATTTATTCTAGGGACAAGTCCAGACAAAACCAGCTCTGGAAATCATAAGAACGTTTTAGCACGTTGGTTTGCTTAAATTAACGTGAACTGTAACGGGAGCAGCAGTGGGCTGACTATATCTAATTTCTGACTTACTACACTTGCCCACGCTGCTGTATTTGGTGTGGTAAGGATGGGGGGCACTGCAAATCAATGGCCATGGGTGACTCCAGAAGAGGGAATAAAATGTGATTGGTAATTTCACTGGACATCCTGCCCTGAAGATGCAGGGAAGGGTTACTCATCTCACAAGGGCAGATGGATGCGCATAGACTGACAATAAATAAAGATGTTGAGCAAAATCAGAAAAAAGTTCATACATGAAGAAATAATGGTTATTTGGAGAAAACACACCTCTTTTTTTATATGAATTAGCAAAGACTGAAAAGAATGGAGACCTTTGCTTTGCAAGACAGCTGTATAAGCCAACAATCCCCATGATAAGAAGACACTGCAAGCCCCAAAGCATGTGCTCCAACACGGCTTCAGCACTGCGTGGAGCAAGGGAAATGCACAGCAAAGGTCAATATCGGGGGAGGTCCCAGCAAGCAAGGGAAGATGAGGGGCTGGTTTGGAGCTGAGTGTTGAATTTCTTTGAAATATTAAACCTTTTGTGCCGATTCTGTTTTGTACATCAGAAGATGCTACTGAGAAGCAAATGACTTTCCATCTTAAAAGACCTGCCCTTTGTGCTGTGCAAGTCCAATTTTTGACTTTCCTACGCAATAAAGGCAATCTGCTCCCAGGTGAAGCCTGCAAATCACAAACCCAAGCACAATCACTGTTAATCTTGGCATAGGAAAATGCTGGTATAACGATGTACAAATGAAAGACAAGGTATTAGTATTTTACCTTTTGTTTGGTGTTAGAGAGCAAAGAAAATTCCGTTCATTCATTAGGAACTGTAAAGGTAATCTTTGCTGCTGGCTCTGACAATATCAGAAACCTCACTTTCTCATTCTTTAAGAAGTCTCACCACCCTGAAGAGTATGACTGATCGGGGTGAGACGCAGACCCGTGCTTCCCGACCTCCTCACCCACTGAAATCAATGTTTTCTCCCGTTATCTAAAGAGCCGTCAATAGGCACACCATGCCCGTGTACTGAGATATGATTACTTGACTCAGCACGTAGGAGGGAAGGGACCTACACGCATGAAAGACCTCACTGAAGGGAAATACAGTAAAAAACCTGGTGGACCTCCTGGGCTGAGCAGTTTGTGGGTGCTGGCAGGCCAGTGCAAGGTCTGATGGTCCCTGATTTTCTGTGGGACCCCCAGGGAAGGTCTGACAGCCCGTTTGAAATCTGCCAAACCAAAGCCGGGCAACTATACATCAGTCTATACCTGGCTCCTCAGGTGGGACAACAAAGAGTAACACCTTCCCAACAGCATTCGAAAGCCCTGCACACCACTGGTGGCTGGCAATTACAATGTTTGACTTGAAGGACAGCTCTTGCATTGCATTTGAAGGGATATTTATCTAAACCAAAAAATAACGGCAATAAAAGGCAAAGCTGAAAGAAAAGTGGGGTGAGAAGAAGAAAAGATCATCTCTCCCCTGCGTTCCTTCCCCCAGCCTCTGCAGCTAAAGCTGCTCGCTCCAGACAATCTGCTCTGCTGCTACTAAAGCATGTTGTTATCAACCCGTGTTTCTAAGCAGTTTTAAAAACAGTACAGAAACAGAGAACAAGACCACTGCTCTTAACAGCTGAAGCGAACGCAGCAGGATATCGTTTGTAAAAACTATGGAGTGCCCTGTCTGGTTTTGTTCCACACGTTTCACTAGCGTGTAGCGGGCAACCATCCGTACAGGCAACTCAAGGTTTAAACAACAGAATTAAAGCCATAAAAATCTGAAACTGTGAGAAAATGCCTGCACTGGCTCCCCACAATTTCTCCTAGGGAAGAAGTGCTAACAGAAGAAATAAACCCCTACGCTTAAGACCCCTCCCCAGACGATGTGATACCCTGAACAAAGCAGCAGCTTGAGAGCTGCCCTTCTGCTGCCAGCTCCTCCCCTGTACCACTGCATGCACCAAAGGTGACGTGTGAGGAGGGCATGTTATGGCACAGTAATAATAAACAAAATAAAATCTAGATTATAAATGTGTAAAGTAATCACATCATGGCTCCACCGGTCTAGAATAGGTGGGTTTACATCATCCTTGTATTCCTGCATGCATGCACAGTACGCCTCTCTGCAAGAAGCCGTATCAAACTTGGAAAACCCACCTCTCCATCCACAGAGATTGACTTGGATAAAAGAACTGAAGAAGTCTGACTATGTAACATTTATTTCAAATTAATTTTCTGCCATCCACCTACAGCAGTTCATTTTTCCCTCTGAATGGGATCTAATAAGACCTAATAGGTGATAAATCAGTTTCCTGGTTTAGGGCATTAAGAAACTGCAGTGATATGTTCTGCTAGACCAGTAAGGTCTGCAGCACTCTGTTCCACAACAAGCGGGGCATTAAATAGCCTTAAATCATCAGGCTGTCCCTTTCTCAGCTATATGACCACTCCTGCGGCTTTGAAATTTTGGAATGAGAAATCATTCTTTATAGCAAACTCTGTAGCTGCAAGCAAAGCAATTTAAAAAACACTTTAGGAGAGCAGTTCCTGCATACTGCTTCTGTTACAAATTACTTTGCTTCAGCATTTACAAAATATGCAGTTTAAATAATACAAATGGGTTATCAAATTATCATGATATAAACAGATAGAAAAGTTGTTTCTCATCAACAAATCCATTACAAACTAACAACAAAACAGGATTATTTACGCAGCATCTATTCATTTCTGCTAATTTGGCACAGTGTTATTAGAACTGAAGCTTTACACGCAGCACACTCCAATTCTCGGGATAATTCAATAATGCAATATGTGTTGCCTGATCCATCTTTTTATATGGGAAAGATGAAAAAAAAAGTACATGCTAACATCACAATCATGATTCAGCTCTCATATGTCAATGCATACCTATGTCAATTATGAATAATAACAGTTTTACGGAAAGTTTCGGTGCTGCTGCCGTTTATTATCCTTGGGTCTATAACCCATACTCCAAAGGCTTTATGTTCCCAATTTAAAGCTGAACAAGGCTGTAGAGAAGGTGTCGTCTTAAAAGATTCACCTACAGGAACAGAAGAGGCTCCCATCCTTCACCTTCTCACCACCCCCGCTGCTGGAGCTCGCTGCCCTCGCAGCTTGCACAGCAGAGCGCATCACAAGAGCACTCCCTCATCCACGTCAGTCAAAAGCAACCAGGTTAACTCAGTTTATTTAAGCCATACAAACCCACCCTGAGCTCTTTTTTTGCCTGAATCCAGTGAGTGGAATGGTTACACAAGGTGTTACTTCGCAGCAATATTCTGGAAGGGCTAGCCTCCAGCAGAAAGATGGCAACCTGGAAGGCCCATGTAGGTTAAACTTCACAAAAGTACAGACCTCTACGGGTTGTGCAGGGTAAATATTTGTCTATAGCTATGCTGACCTTAAAAATTAAATACTATGCCGGTCTTCCTTATTTTTGTATAAAATTTTGAATAATTTCTCTACTGAGGCAACCAAGATGTGAACCATGCTATCTCAGCCAGATTTATGGGTTAATACTCATATGCAAAATATATTAGTTGTTGAAATGGAGCAGAACATTTCATACAAAAATAATATACGACTTGAGTTCTATTCTTCACTGCTGGTTGTTCACTGCATGGGCACAGGCAAATTACTTAATTCCTCTATGAATCAACTTGAACATCTGTAAGGTCAACATAACACAGATGATCTTCCCCAGATGCTCTGAGAGTCTTATAAAAATATTTCAAATTAATATTATTGTTGCTATATAAAATCGTCAGCATAAATCTTACTTCATGGCAAAAAAAGCATCTTTGACAATCGCACTCCTTTAGCTAAGAGGAGCTGAACAAGTTCGTAAACTTCAATTTATGCATAATGCCCAACTGTTTGAGTAACAAACCCAAAATATTTCTCAGATTAAAACATAAGCATAATAATATATGGATATACTTGTACATAAGATTAAATCGGGCCCCTTTGCCAGTGATATTTGTGTTTTAATTATCTCAAAAAATATTTTAAGTTAATTGCATGCAAGCCAAAAGTACCTTTAAATCAAATACTCCGTTAAGTGGATTGTGAATGGAAGATCAAAAGTGTATGTAACTTCTAACATCACATTAAAAAGTAATAGATGTTTTAAAAAATAATAAATGCTTTACTATGACAAACTAGGTACCATAAGATACTATTGAAAAAAGTTCATTAGGATATTTTTAGACTAGCATTTATAGAAAGTGGAAAACATACTGTATTCCCAACACGCAGATCATTCATTTTCTTGAACCTTAGACTGGCACAAGATTTAGACAAACACTGGGTTTGATTTTACACCATAGGTGACACAGCACTCTGCCATGGCTGGGGAATCAGTTCAAAGCCTAGAGGAAAGTCAGATTTTAAGGTAATTTAAAATAATCAAAATTGCACGCTTACTAATATTGGGTAATATGGTACTGGTGTTTACTTCCACACCACTTGCTAAGACTACACAACACAGCAGTACCCAATGTGATGATATAATACCTTGAAAGAGATGCTTTCATACGTTAGCACATTCCCCGCTGCTCTCCTGCCTGCTCAAGGATGGGAAGTGATTATGAACCTCTTAAGAAAACACCTATAACTCTCCTGGGTGAGCCCTCAGAGCAGGCTATAAACCAGCACCCCTTCTCCAAGGCGTACCATGGCGCATCCCCTTGCAACAGCACCTGGGCCTAAAGGCCATCACCTGCCCATACCATTTACACATGTTATTCTGCGGCTTGTGGCTATCGGAGCCTTCAGCACGTGCAGAAATGAGCTGCATTGTGTTTAAAATGGAAGCTGCTCTCTTAAAGAAGCCGTGACTTCACTGCTGGCATCCCCCCTGACACCTGGGTTATAAATTCTCTATGTCGGTGTCTTGAAATACCTGAATCTTGATATTAAAGCTGTCATTTTCTTGTATTTGCTATAATTCAGGCTCCAAAATGGACCGAGGGACTCCAAAATACGGGTTAAAATTCAAAACTTTCACAAATCTTATGTCCTTCTTAACTCATTGAATTTGCATGGAAGAATATACTTCCTTTAGCAATTTTCCTGCATCACTATTGCCTTCCTTGTCCATTCTCAAGCAAGCCCCCCTGAAACGGGCTCATTTACATGCACACATAAATCTTTGCAGAGCTGAGCAGGTTTTGCTCATTGGCTGCTTTTTTATTTATTTATTTATATTTTTTAAAAAAAGTTTTTCACTGGCGCTTAGTGCTACTTTTTATACCTCTTACTTTCACATCAATGTAACCCACCGAAACAGTTACAAAAAAAGAAAAGGATTTACACGCAGTTACTGACACGAGAGAAAAAAATAGCTGAAAATAGAAATGACTCAATCACGCCATCTTAATTATATATTTGCTAAATTAGTTTTAAATAAGACAAACATTTAGCACATATATGTTACCAACTTCCAAAAAAATGAAGCTAGAATTAATATAGGCCAGCCAATTTGACTGGGCACAGTATTTTTCTGCCACAGCACTGGGCAGAGATTTGCTTTCATCTGATCGGTCGCGTTCAGGGACACGCTATGGTCAGCGCTAAAGAACCAGCAAGCAAGAAGTCCTGCAGCAGTCCACCAGCAAAGTTATCCCACCCCTTTGGTCGGGATTTGCTGCGATGTCTATCAGAGAGCAAGGAAAAAAAACAACATTTTTTTTCTCCTCCAACAATACCTAGAGTCATGCATTGCATACAAATTGCCTGCGCTCTTTTCAAAACCTGGGCTTTAATTTCCTCTTCCTTTTTAATATATGAACTGTCTTGAAGAAGATATAAATAACCAAAATACACATGCCAGGTACTTCTCCCTTGGATCGATGGGAATGAGTTGCACTTTTTGTGACTCCCCATACAGTTTAGCCATGCTCTGCTTGGAGGCAGATCAGCAGCCTCTGCGTTTCCCCCTACCAGACAGCACTCCTGGAGCCAGGCAATTTATGATTCAGGGAAAGAAAGAAATGTTTAAGGGAACTATTTTGTAAGTTGACAATGGTCAAAGTAATTGCTTACTGCAGTCAAGGAGAGCTGAAGGATACTACAGTACATCTGGAACCCAAGACCCACTTCTGTTAATTGAATTGGAAAATATACTAGCAAAAAAAAAAAGTTATTTTCATAAATATGCATTTATAATTATCCCGTTATTTGTAGATCAGGAAACTTAAATGGTGGGATAAGAGTACCTTACAAATCTTTTTTTGTTTGAATTTTAAGTATGTGTAACCATTAAGAAATGCAGACTAACAAAAGTTTAGCATGAAGGGGAAAAAAGGGCTGACAAAGTTTTAACTCTTGATATTTATTTTTCTTTGTAGTTTCTAAGTAAAAAAAAAAAAAAAGGAAAAAGGAGAGTGTATTATAAAAAAGAGATGAGAAAAGTCTAGGATCACTGTATCATGAGCAGCTTCCTCATGCAGTCAACAGCCAAAGTGTAGGGCTCTAAGAGTCAACAACTAAATAAAGAAAAAAATATTGTGGTTGGATTTATAACAAAGAAGTACTATGAAACCCAAACAGTACTCTGCTCAGATTAGTTATTCCTTTTCAGGTTCAGCTAGACATGGGGCTAGAGCTGCTTGCTGCACCTGCGGCTTGCACGCTGAGCGTATGGTGGAGAGAACGTGTCCCGCGAGCCCAGCGGATCCCGGTGTGACGTGTTCCACGCCGCAAAGACGGCCTCAGCAAACGTATAGCCAGTGCCCGGAATGCACGGCACTTCTGCACTGGGCTCCTGGAACCGATGTGCACACGTGCTGCCGGCACGGCCGGGACTTCAGGCAGCTGAGCTGCTGCTCTGGGAGGCTGGTGGGGGACGGGAACTATCAGGAGGGGGGGGGGGAAATAACCGCAAAAAACCCATCCAGAAAAAAAAATGAAGAATCTGTGTCAGGAAATTTAGATCTATATAAGAACCAATTCAATAATACATTTAAACAGATATTACAGTGTTCCAATGGAAAAAGTTCTAGGAAAAAAAAAAGTTTGCAAAGGAAAGATTAAATCCTTGTGCTTAGCTCTCACAAGACCAACATGATGATGTCCAGCACCAGAAACCCCCTTCTGCTCTTCGTGCATCTTCAGCCCAAAGATCTTTCACACCAAACTTTCTAATTAATGTATCAAACTTAGTGATAGAATGCTAAAGAGTTCCACAAAAGAAAATCGTTATGTGGTGATTTTTCTCTCTAAGCGTAAGAAAACCAAAACATGTAAATCTCCCTTATTTATTTTAGAAAAGGCTTTTCGGGATTGCTCCTTTTCAGCCTAAAGCTCCTCGTAGATTCTGCAGCATTCCCAAATCCAGCTCTAGCTCTGTAAGATGTCTTACTGTACTTAGCATCCCAAACAGGGTTACTCACTGCACGGAGAGAACTGAATTATTAATAAATAGCACTAGGGAGCAGGTGAAAAAAAACTCTAAACCAAGCTGGTACAGTATCATTGCAATTCCATTTAATAACACAGCTGGACACGATTTGGTGGTAACACTTTTTGGTGGTACTTCATCCTTTCTGACCGTGCCATTTGATGAACGACTGCCATCTCCGCAGCCACACGGACCTCTCCCATGGGTGAGATGGAGAGAGAAGGACATTTAGCTCTCCCTTGGCCCAGTGAATCATTCCTACCGCACAAGAACCTGCCGTTGGCACCCGCTGAGGTTTAACCGGAGTCATTTGCTGTCTGACATATCTATCCGCAAAACACAATTCAGCCCTTCCAGATTTTCCATTGAATTAACTGAAAAACTTGGGAAAGCAGAGTGTGTGCCAGTAAATCCTGTCTCACAACAAGCTGCCCACCTCAGGTTAATTGCGGTACGTGGCCATGATACGCCACCTGCTTTCCAAGACAGCTCTCACCAGTCCGTCTGACAGACTGGAAAGAGAATTTTTATAGATCTACAGATCAATACTCATGATCGCCCAGTCTTGCAGCCGTATTGCTCGCCCCACATCAACGTCTCTGCCCAAAACCCGCTCCAGTGTGGCTTAATACAAAACCTTTCTACCAAACCTACCTACAAAACTCTCACAGTCCTCACGTTAAATCAAGGCGACTGCTGTATTCCATCTACCACGCTTGTATAGGTAGGATTTCCATGTCAGAACAAGAGAACAGCTTGAGCAGAAACATGTAAGTAAAAGGAATTAGATATTTTACAGGAGAGAGAACAGCGTGCTCTGATACACAACCCCTAGTACAGCACAGGGAAATTTTGCAAATTTAAATCAAATCCAGGTCAAGCACAAAATGAAGGAGTTGCTGCTGTCAGGGGAACCATGGGAAAAAATGCTGAATCCAGCAGTGGGGTAGTTCCTCCCCCCCCCCCCCCCCCCCAAACTCTCAGAATAAACAAATTAGCAATTCAGACTACAGATATCACAAGTTCTAAAGAAAAATAATACAACAGTTAAACTGAAACAAGGCTGAGTGAAATGCTGTTGTTTTCCCTGTGGATGCATATGTCCACACACTGAGTTCCGCTTTGTGAAGATAATATCCAGAAACTGCTCAGCAAAGCTTAAAAAAAATAATCTAAAACAATTCTTTTTTTTTTCCAGGGATGCACTTGCAGCGCTGCATTGGGGGTTTGTTGGTTTTGGCAGTGTTTTGGGTGTTTTTTTTTAAGATGTAACATGGAAGGATTTGGTCTAAGTTTGTCATTGGCAATATTCTAGTTTTCTCGTAAGGGCTTTTACTCCATGTGTTTTTTTCTAACACAAATTATTAATTTGAAATCCTGACTAACAATGAAACAAACTCTTTTAAGTTAGAAGTGCTGAATGTCTAAATCTTACACCGACTTAATTCAGTGAAATATGAAGCACAGCAAAGGACAAAAATCTAGTGTGCAGTCTGCATATTCACACAAAACTATCAACAGTTTTAGTCTCTTTTCACATTTCTTATTAGCAGATCTGATGCTGGAATTTAAGATATATTTGAAATGCTGGATGAATAAATCCCATATGTCAGCATAAATTTGTCATGATTTCTTTATAAATTCCTCATTTCTTGTTGTCAGTTGTCTTGGCAGAAACTAAAATATACGAAGCTGTAAAAACGTCAGTCTAATTTAATTAAAGACAACTGTCTATTTTCAGTGGCATTTGACAAGCACTGGGTGATGCCACGTATCACCCGGCATGCATGTCAAAGAGTGCAATGACCTTTTAGAAATACAGAGAACTAAAAACCCCCCTACATTATCCTTGACTAGTTGGTGACCGTCTCACAAGTCCCTCGGGTTTTAGATTTAACACTTGTTTGTAGATTTACCTTCATTAGAAACTGTTTTCTTTCACTTGAGCACCAAATGGGAGAGCGGGAGTCTCACCTTCTTCAATCAAGAAACAAGAATTGACTATAGTGGTGGATTTATTTCTTTTGGGCACCGTTAGACTAGACCAGAAAAGAGTCAAGAGAGGACGAATGAAGAAATGGACACAGAAAGAGAATCCTAAGCCTTCAAGAGCAATTACAGCAGTGGTGAGCACGTGCTCTTCCAGGAGAGCCAAGCCCCTGTTCCCTTCCTTAGCATCTGCTGCATCAAACACAGTGAGGATGAAAATGAGCTTTGAAGGTCTGGTCTGCATATGTAGAAGTTCATTTGAAGGAAAGCCAAACTCAGCATACATTTGTATAATTTCATTGCTACACCAAGGTACTCCAGTGATGAATTTGGCAAGAAGAAAAAATGCAATGATCCCTCTCTAAACCTCTTGATCAGTATTCACCTGAAAAAGTACATTCGCTTCTTGGCACTGCAGCAGGAGAAACATTTGGACAACTGGAAAAGATGAGGAATAATTCTTAAAAAATAATAATAAAAAATCCTTAGATGTTGTCAAAAGCGCTGATAATTACAGGTTTATGTAGACCAGGAAAACTCTATGGCTAAGCAGCAGTATCTTCTGGGATACGGTACAGTGGCAAGTGCTGAATATGTGTGTGTAAGCCTAAAAAGTGCTTGATGCTGAACCAAAACAGGAAGGTACATGAAATATAAATATATTAGGTAATAACTATGAGATGTACCTCAAAGAGGGCAGGATCTTCCTTAAGAAAACATGACTGAAGTAGTTGTGCAAGAAGCACGTTGTAATGAATAGTTTGGCAGATGAAAAAGTATTCCGTGTTCAAGAAGAACTTACAGAAAACATGTCTGGTCTCAACAGCCAGCAATTTTACTTAGATTTTTTGAAAACTAAACATGGTTTCTGTCTGAAAAAATGCTAAACAGTCCACCAAGAACAACATGAGACAACAATGTGGGAGGGAGAGCGAACACTCACAAATACATCGTAGTATTGCACCTCCGTTTAACACCTCAGTGACAAAAACTTGTAACATGAAATTCATTCCAGAAACGTTTCTGTTTGGATATCTGTACAAGTGAACTGTCAGCAAATAGTCTTCTACATCTTACTCAGTTTTCCAACTTTATGAGCGCTTTTGCTACGTCTTTGCGTACCACAGACACGACTGGGCCAGCAGAAGGCAAACCACAGACGGCAATACCATCCACCAGAGCCAGCCACGGGGGGCACGGAACCAGCCGTTACCGAATATCCCAATTCTCAGAAGGCAAACTTCACCATGAAGAAATAAATCGTGTCATAAAGGTTACTTTTTTTAAGTTTTCTGTTAAGGGAGGATCATCTGTTACTCCTGCAAAGCTACTACAGTTCAACTGCAACAGGAACCAAAAGTTATTTTCACACGTAACAGGAGAAAACCAGAAAAAGTGAAATAAAAACCCCGGAGGGTGGATACAACCATGACAGCCTTCCCCACCTCATGGCCTGTGCACTTCACCCACCCCACCCACCTGAGCACACCCTTGCGAAGGAGGGGTCTGACGGGCACTCTTCGCTATGCAGAAGGCCATCGGATGGACTAAATGCCCCATGGTTTTGAGGGTAAGTCGACTCACCACATGCTGCAGCGCATCACAGTGTGCTGGTATGAGAAGATGACCTTTCCGTGCCCCATGCATTCCCACCTAACTGCTGATGCAACTTGATCCCAAATTTCCTACCAGAGGACAGAGCAGCTGCCTGTCAAAAATGTACTTTGCTACATCAGCGTGGGTCTCAGAAGAGCCCTGGAAAACCAGCAGTGACCATGGGCAAGCATCAGGGCTGATGCTCAAATGGCACAAGGGAACTCCATGGTAGCGCCCTGCTGTAGCACAAACAAACTGGCAAACCGCAAAAAGCTTTACCATTGGTCAAACTCCACTGTCCGAGCTGGTTCTCCATCCTCCAGGGGCCTGACCACACTGCTCCTTTGCTTCATCCAGGTTGCTCCTCCTCTCCCACACTCCTCAGAGCTATTTAACCACTTTGTGGGACAAGCTACAGCTGCATATGATCAATGTCAATCAACCCTCTGTCTTCATTCCCCTACAGCACCCCACGGCTGACACCAGTGTGTAACTTGCACATACTGCAGTAACTCCAAAGGGACAGTTTATATTCTATTCTGCTTCTTCCTAGTAACACTTATGTTTCTTACACTGCCTAACCACAGCACTCATGAGCACCCAGGCTGCAGTGTAACTACTTTCAACGGTTTTAATAACCAGCCAGATGGAGCTCTTTAAAGCAATACTGATCATGCCCTCCACCTAGAAGGCCACATAAGTGCTATTAACAGGGTAGAGCTGGTACCACAGCCCCCCACCCCTCCACGACCAACAGCATACATGCGTACGTGTGCCCGTGTAACGGCCAAAAGCCTGCCCCATGGACATCAGCCAGTGGGACATGAATCACCTTTGCAAATTGCCCGCTACCCAGAAGTTACTCATGGTTTACAGATACGAGATCAAGGCTCTCTCCCTGTCAGCATCCTACCCAAGGCCACACCGTCCATCAGCTGCGCATCACAACCCATCGGTACCCACTCGGTCTGGATCAGGGGAGCGATCCCCATGCTGGGAATTGGCCACAGCCCATGCGATACAGGCCATGCGATACAGGCCATGTGATACAGCTCATGCGATACAGGCCATCCGATACAGCCCATGCGATACAGGCCATCTGATACAGGCCACGCGATAGAAGCCACGAGATACAGCCCATGCGATACAGGCCATGTGATACAGGCCATGCGATACAGCCCATGCGATACAGGCCATGTGATACAGGCCATGCGATACAGCCCATGCGATACAGGCCATGTGATACAGGCCATGTGATACAGGCCATGCGATACAGGCCATGTGATACAGGCCATGTGATACAGGCCATGCGATACAGGCCATGTGATACAGGCCATGTGATACAGGCCATGTGATACAGGCCATGCGATACAGGCCATGTGATACAGGCCATGTGATACAGCCCATGCGATACAGGCCATGTGATACAGGCCATGCGATACAGCCCATGCGATACAGGCCATGTGATACAGGCCATGCGATACAGCCCATGCGATACAGCCCATGCGATACAGCCCATGCGATACAGGCCATGTGATACAGGCCATGCGATACAGGCCATGTGATACAGGCCATGCGATACAGGCCACGAGATAGATACAGGCCATGCGATACAGGCCACGAGATAGATACAGGCCATGTGATACAGCCCATGCGATACAGGCCATGCGATACAGGCCCTGCTCCAGCCCTGCGCTTTAACACTGGCCCCACGCCAATGCAGAAAGACAGATGACACCTGAGCCAGCATAAAGTCTGCCCAAACAAATTAGGCTGTCAAAAAATTTAACAAATTTAATCAGGGGGATGATACTGTACCAAATGAGTGCTTTGTGCTAGAGAGACGTGGTGTTTTTCACCCGGCAGCGGTAGCTCTAAAACGAACTGGAGCAAGTTGTCACAACGCTGCCGGTGCCAGCGGGTTCAGGGGTCAGGTGCTGCAGCTCCAGCTGCCTCTCTGAAGCTACTCGCAGGTATCCCTTTTCGTTTTACTGATGATCACGCTGACCTTAAAAATTACAGTTTTCACACCTTCAAAAGCAACTGTAGATTTATTTAAAGGTTTGTGTTTTACTTAAGTTGCTGGCCATCAACAAACAATTCCCACAAAGGCAAAGCTGCAACGCTCTTCCCAAGTCTGAAGGCGAGGGCTTAGGTGAGCTAAACAGTCGTGGGGGGGGTGGGGAAGGTCGGGGGAGGAACAGCGAAGGCATTTCCAGAGCTCAGCCCTTCCAGCAGGCAGCGGGCTCCGGCCGCAGGCTGCGAGCACAGGCAGGCTTTGGAGGGACACGGGGAGGTGTCAGGTGCGGGCTCTCAACAGGCACAGGGGGAAGTTTCTCCCATACGTGGCAAGACAAAAACCTGAAAATCTGGGAGATCAAAGCTACTGTCACTGGCAGAGCACACGCAAGCACGTCCTTGAATGCACTGAACAGTAAATACCCTTAGCAGCTCAACAGGCATTTGACGACTGTATATGTACAATGAATTTAAAGGAGGAAAACATTGGCTTTTGATACCTTTCATATTATTATTTTTAAAGGTCACAAATGAAAAACATCTTGGAAGTTTAAAGTTCACCCATTCAAAGAATAGGAGTTGTACAGAAGTATTTGATGGTATGTGGCCCAGTATGAATATATTCTAACACAAATTATTATATGTATTCATTACCTGTATATTAAGGATGCTCTCATTTTGGTAAGTGATAAAAAATAATTAATTTACCTTATTATTTCAATCTGTCCATCCCAAGATCTGTCAATAAGTCTGTTTTACTAGCTGCAACAGTGCCTACTTAACTGTAACACAAATCCTCACGATGAAAAGAAAAAAACCATCTGTGAAGGATGGCTTAGCTACATCCATGCCTGCTATGCCAGTAAGACAGAGAAGATGACTTTTCAGTCCTCATATTCAGTGATATAAATCTTCATACTGATGATAGCAAATGACCTGGTACCTCTTTTCTCTCTAAATATATTTCAAACGTATTGTCCTGTAATCACACATGATCATAAAGTATGTTATGGCAGAGCATGAATAATTTTCTTCTATTTTTTTTAATACCCTAGTTATTATTACACTAGCTGTGCTTTCTCATACTTGAACTGTAAAAGCTTGTTTTCTAGTATCTGTTCATGAAATACTTCTGATCCTAAAATTAAATAACCCCAGAAAAGGCCTCACTGGATTTTTGCTCATCAAGGCTACTGCTCTCAGAAGCTAAAGTGCTACATAATTGTCAGTCATTTAAAAAGATGAAAACTCATAAAAGGAATGTGTTGGCATGTAAAAAGCAAAGAGAGCTTTAGGCCTGTTTTACCACAATTATATTCTATGATTCTGTGAACTGTGCTGGTCACTATTATGAATTGTTAAAAAAATAATAATAACAAAAATCATAGAACGGTTCAGGTTGGAAGGGACCTTAAAGATGATCTTGTTCCAACTCTGCTGCAATGGGCAGGCACACCTTCCACTAGACCAGGTTGCTCCAAATCATACAAAAATCATAACTAAATCAAAAATCATACATAATCAGCAACGTACTATTTTATAATACATACAATTCCTCTGTTTAATCAAGCTGCTACTCCTACCACGTTCATTTAATATACCAACAATGCATGGCAGACAAATCTTGCAGAAGATTTGAAATGATGCAGTAAAATTATCACCAGTATTCTGATATTATTTTTGTTCTTGTACAACTCCATACTCCTTAAAATGGGCTAATACTGGCAAGAAAAGGAAATACAATCGAGACGGTGTTAAACATGTTGGAGGCTGGAGCTCTCCCAGTGCCAGCATCAGCACAGCGTGGACGCAGGCTGGATACCAACAGGCACTTCTGGACACCTTTCACCTGCAAAGCAACTCTTTTGGCTCTACAAGACAAGAAAATGGGAAATTAAGGTTTTGGCACAAGACTTGGAGTCCCCGGGGCTGGTCCATTCTGATAAGCTGTCTTCTGAAACACGACAGCCTGCAAACAGTAAGAGACACAGTACAGTCTGGCCAAACACAAGGGAAGACTTTCTCAATGCACAGCAATCCGAGAAGTTTCCCAACGTCACAGTTTTGCCCTTCCTCATCCATGGGCTTGTCTGGGCCAAAAATGGTTCAAAACATTACTCCTCCCACTTCAGGAGAAGCTTTTTCCTGAAGTGCCGCACTTACACGGGAACCCGTATTTCTAAAAGTAAAAACACGTCAGCCCAGGCGGCTGTAGAAGATTTCTTTACATGTTACCCAGTTGTCATTTTTCACCAAATCCTGGCAAAATACACCAGATCAGATTTTTGAAAGAACGGAGAGTTAAAGGATACAGCTCTGCATCAGTCCTAAAAGTCATATCCCATGGGATAAAATTAAAAAAAAAAAAAAAAAAAAAAAAAAAAAAAGGGTTGCCATGAACAATCTTTACTAATTCTTGAAGTCTGATAACCTGATGTGTTCGTTAGGTCTGGATGTACACAGCCAGCTTCACTGGCTCAGTACGTGAAGGAGAAACTTCTCCAAAAGCCTCCTGAATTTTTGTGTCTCTTGTCCCTCAGTTTTAAAGCCTCCTGAATTGTTGTACAGCCCTCAAGAAAACCTTTTCTTGCATTTCTTGGGTGATAGCTGTTGAGATTGGTAACGCAGAAGGGACAACGCTGGAGCTTTTACTGTTTCCCAGCATTTTTCATTGCTGAATCATAAAGAGGCGGTTGATGGAAGGCAGTCAGAAGGAATAACCTAGGCACGTTACAGATACTGATTTGACTACGGGAAGCAGACCAACAGGAATCGACACTCTACAGTGTTTCCTGTGATGTCAGTTGATACGTAAGGAGAGGAACACGCACCCAACTATTTTCCTTTGCAATATTATAACCTTCCCCCAGGAGAAATCCCTATTGCAGCAGGGAGAAAGGGCAAAAGGGTTTCCCCGATATTGCTGCTGGCAGCTGCGCTCCGTGCACCCCACCTCCGCTCCGGCGTCCGCGCACCCTGCGCATGATGGGTCAGCTTCTCCCGCCCCCCACGGGAGTCCCGTGGGAGAGCAAAACCTCCCGCTTACTTGAAAATCAACAGGCTTGGGTTTTTCCTTGTTTGTTTAGCAAGAATTTCTGTGGTTCTAATGCTTTTCATAGTATTATTTAAAGAATATAGGGGAATTACAGTGCAGAGGAATTGATTTTACCAGAAAAATAAATAAAACACTTTCTAAAATACGACTGATCAGCCAAAAGGCCATTTTCTTTCCTGCCTCAAAGTGCTGAAAGTAACGATGTCACTAATTGATGGTCAAAGGCATAGAATTTACAATCTGGTTTCAAAGCTAACTACAGAAATCTTCATTACAGAGTAACAGCCAAGAGAAGCATTTAATGCTGAACTTCCATTTATAATATATAAATAAGCATTTTTTTCTTAATTCTAAAGATGAAATACTGGGGTTTTTTTAAAAGATTAATAAAACTCAAGTGGGAAAAAGCAGCACATACTTCACTCACTAGATATTTTTAGATGTGAAATGGTATTAAACGAAGCTGACATGGAAAAATAATGATTATAAGTGAAGATTGCTACACCTTCTGTATTAAAAATAGACATCACGTGACGTTAGCTTTTACTGTTGGTAAAAATGGAGTCCTGCTAACATGTTTTTTGATTTAACACCTTCAGCTTCATTTAATTACCTACTTCATGATGCTGCTTTTATAAGAAACAAGTATTCACACGTTCCTGTTCATGCCATACATTTTTTGCCCAAACCAGTGAAAAAAGGCACAATTTCATATTTGGGTATGAGATGAAGACAGCACTTCATGCCATTGCTTAAATACGCAGAACGGATTGATCCGGGCAGCTGCCCCAGAGCACAGGCTGCCTGTCAGGGCACCAGAATTTCAATTACCAACCGGGAGAGCACATTCAGGTGGGTTTCAGTGTCCTTGCACATAAGCTGCGCACATCACGAGGCCCTCTGCCATGTGACAAGGTTGTCCCCTTTTCCCCAACTACCAACAAGTGTGATGATTTAAAGCTGTATTTAAAGAGGGGACCACGAGCTGTCTCACGGCACAGCGCAGGGAGGTCTCGGGGGGGACTGCAGCAGGGTAGGTGGTCCTCCTGCCCCAAAGGAGTGCAAGGACGGCACGTGCAGGGAAGGGCTCCACTCTTTTTGGCTGACAGCCAGCATAATGACTTGGGAGGAGAGGACTCGACACCACCTAGCTTGAACCCTGCTCCCATCAAAGCAGCATGCTCCTGCAGAAGCGATCCTCTGCCAGCCCTGGCCCACCCTGCCTCAGCCCCACGGGAACTGGGATGCTCTGAAATGGGTTTTGGACTCCCACCACCAAAGGACGCCATCACCATTTTCTCAGTATTGGTTTTTGTCACATTAACAACTAATATTAATTTTTTTTCCTGTGGGAACCTAGAGAGCAATCACTCCTCCAGGCAGTCCCACAAAATTTGGTGCTGTAGGGGGAGAGACTGATCTGGCACCAAAACTGAATGCGAAGAGCCAGGCAAAGCGGAATAAAGCTGTAAGGCATGTGGTCCCAAAGGCTTCATGAAATGAGAAAGCAAATATTCATATACAGCTTCATCCCAAACACCCACACTGGTACAATAATGTGAACTCAAATGTTTGTGAACTGACCTCCCTCAGCCTCATATACAGCTAAACTTTTAATATCTACACACGAGGGTCTTTGAGTGAATCCTGACAGCAAAGGAGAGAAGGAACATTTGAATTATAAGATACAATTGAAAATTTGAAATTACAGTTAGGGCTTTTTCCATTATAATTAGAAAATTTAGAATCAGAAAGTTTTAAATCAAAGAAACTTCCACAGGACCTACCTGAATAAATGTAATCTGCTAAGGGTTCCTGCTACCTCTGAAAGAATTAAAGGAGAAACCAGACAAATAAAGATATGTAACAACATAGTACCATCCACTGTTCAGTGCAGAATACATTGAATTATGCTTGAACTGCACTATTTGATCACCAAAAAAAAAAAAAAAAAAAACCCCAAACATAAATATATTCACAGAAACATAACCAACTCCCCTGCCCCGGGCAGGGCCCCCTCCCCCCAGCCCAGGCTGCCCCCAGCCCCATCCAGCCTGGCCTTGAGCACTGCCAGGGATGGGGCACCCACAGCTGCTCTGGGCAGCCCGGGCCAGCGCCTCGCCGCCCTCACGGGGAACAATTTCTGCCTCACAGCTCATCTACATCTCCCCTCTCCCAGCTTAAGGCCATTCCCCTTTGGCCCGTCACTGCAGGCCCTTGTAAAAAAAATATTGGTATAAAATGCTCATGAGTACAAACATCACGAAGTATTTTAATGTCAACCCAGGTTTAGGTTCTAGGAGGGAAAATAATATCTGAATCATTCTTTTCCATCTGAAATTAATTTGGCAATGCATCTTCAGATCTCAATTAGACTCTTAGCAGAGAATTATCATGACACATTGCCTAATGATCTCTTGTAGCTTTCTTTCAAAACAATATATTAAACCCAGGAGTTCTTAACACTGTGCATATGCAAGGGGGGGGGGGGGGGGGGGGGGGGGGGGGGGAAGAAAGTGCAAGCATCCAAAATAGTGAGTTGGCTTTATTAGTATCTTGTTAAAAACAAAAGAAACCAGACAGCCATAGCATACTGTGGGTGATGATTCCAGAAACCGAGGGAGACAAAGCTATTTGCAATGTTATCTTGCTTTTGCTTATTGCCACCATTGAGCCAAGCTGCCACCTTTGCTGGGCTGCACAGAGCTCGTATGCCCTATTATTTTTTTTTTTTAAAGTATCACATTACTGAGCCATTTCTGAAAACGACAGACTGCGAGATGCCTCTAAATTGCTCATTACCTGTTTGTTGAGCACATATTTAAGAGTTGGTAAAATGTATCAAGAAAGATGACCAGCAGGACAAGTTCTCGGTTTACAAACTACCCCTACTAGTGAAACCCCAGGAAATACCCTGTACACAAAAACCACAGCAGTAGTGTGGGAAGTCTGTTGGATGAAGTATTATTCTAAATTCACACACTTCTTCACAGTTCTCAAGCTTTGTAAGATGCACGTAGCATTCAAAATGTCTTGAAGGGATTAAATCTGCCACCACTCAGAGGACGACAAGTTAATGAACAGGAATATCGCCAAGTCTAAACCTTAGGGCTGCCTTGCTACTTAAAACTTTGCAAGGAGCCAAAATTAGCAAGGCATTGTAATAGAAGGGGAAAAAAACCCCAACCACCAAACCTCTAAAAAACCTTAGTTCATTTCTTTTCAGCTTCGTATATAAAACTTGAACTCGAGAACACCAGCAGTTGGGATCATTTTATCCCTATGTGTTTCTAGTTCAGGAAAAGATGTTCCCTAACACTCAATTCTTTTCTTTAAAGTCACTGTAATTGTCTTGTGGCAAATAAAAGGTTGAAGTGTCTCAGAATACATCAGAAATATTTTGAGAAGACATTAACTACTACTGAGCAATGAACATGTGCTTATTAGCCTAATGCTCCGTGGTGGCATTTTTGAAGCGAGTACTGAATAAGGATCATTCCTTCCCCAGCAGATTTAAACGCACCATCTCCCCCGTGCTTTAGGATGAAATACAGCTGCAACAGCCTTCACCTGATTTTATACAGATGGCATGGTACAGAAAGCTGCATTCCCAGGAGGAGAGCGAATCCCATCCCTGCTTTAGGGACAGAAAAATAGGTTTGTCAAGGGAAGCATAACAATAAAAGACAGAACAAGCAGAGTCACAGCGGATGTTTGACACAGTCACCCAGCCCAAGGCCACCTTCCTCGCTGCAGGACATCCGTTCAAAAACCGAACACGTCTCCAAACACGTGAAACCCATAATTTAGACTCTAATGATCAAAATGGTAACTATGTTAATGCTGGAAATCATTATTCCACATCTAGACCCCAAGAGATTCACCATGATATAAACAGACCGAGGGAGTATGCCGATCAGCGGGTATTTTGGGGGGGCTGCGGCACCTCACCCATACATCCCCAGCATCGGCACCTCCACCAGTGACTCAGCTTCCTTAGCACAAGTGATCACAGATGTCAGAAAGAAAGAGGAAAACCAGATTGTTAACTCAAGGGGACTGCCAAAACCCCAACTGTTCATCACTTCTCACGCCAGTACCGTTATCAATATACCACCTATACCTGGCACAACACTTCCAGCTCCTAAAGGCTGGGCTAAAATAACCTGCTATGGGGGATGTTTCCTTTCCTCCCGCTACAGAAACATCAAGGGAAAAGAGCATCCGCTGAAGCGTATTCCTTCAGGGAATCTTTTGAGTAATAACACACACACACACGCACACGCACACGCACACCCCGTGTTATTTTAAGCATAGTCAAGTACATTCATTTTACTCCCAGGTCCAGTTAATTTGACAGGTACAACACTAAACCAAGAATCCTGCAAGGTCTTTACTGAAAAGGTCAGGACATTATGCAACCAAGTTTCGTGGACAGCAAAAAAAAAAATCCCTCCACGTACAGAAGTTGTATCATGTAATTTATCAACAAGCATTCACCAACCTTTACAGATGAAGACCAAACTGCTGGGCACATGAGTTAATTTTGAAAACTGGTTGCTAAGAAAGTTACATGCTTTAAAAAAAATTATCCTCTATTTATACACAGTAAATAATGGGAGGTTCTTCTATACAGAGAAATATTTGGCACTAAAGAAGAACAAAGTTGCTCCCATTTGAAATTTTTCTTTCCAGCCTGAATGAAATTATTTTGTTGAATGTGCAAGTTGCATGACTGCACCCTTAAACTTTTTAAATAAGTAAGGTATTAATAGGCAGGAAATACGGCACCGATTCCTTCTAATCAAAGCTTTTCCTACTGTTCAGACTTTTCTTGAAACAACATATCCCCTCTCCTCCTAAAGTATAATCGCATTTCAAACACTTTTGTCATCACAATATCCTATTCGGAAATGTAAAACAGTTACCATATTCCATAACAACACATATTGAGTAAATATTTTAATGATCAGTGCCCCAGTTATAAGTGCAAGCTTTCAAGTCCCATCTACTAATCATCTCTTTGAACCTGGCATTAATGCAGGCTCGAAGACAGTACCGATGCAGGGGTGTGGGAAAACGAAGCAACGATTTCAAAGTTTTTTGTGCTTCCTCCCCCGACCCCACATGCCTGCTATTACTTGACAGTCTGTAAAACCGTGTTGTGTCCCTGCATTTTCTGTGGTTTTCTATCCCAAATCTTTGTCATCCTTCCAGGCAATATTCCCCTGTTTTGAAAACCACGTGTCTATCCATCAGTAGCTTGGGATGGATTTTAAATAAAAGCTTTTGCACTTGCACCTAATTTGACAGATGCAACTTGACTGGTCAATTATGTAAGTGCAAAGAGTCTATTTTCATACATTTATTAAAAACATCAGAGGGTGGGTTTTTTTTTTCTATATGCCTGTATAAAGCATAGCAGAATATTGCAATTAAGCATAACTTCAATAATCTAAAAGCCAATTTTATTTTGGCTTTGGGTTACTTGTCAGTAAGAATAACTCTCAGGCAACTGAAGCCTGTACTACATTTTAAGGTTCACAGTTACGCAAAACTTGTTTCAGTTCATAACCGCTCCAGTGTTTGCAGACTATTGATGGATAGTCACATACATAGCTGAAGTTAATTCTGAAAGCACAGTATAGATCTGACAGGTACTGCTATGACAACCATGGTGCAGAACAGCCTACATTTCCCTGGAAGCTCCAAAAATAAACACTCCAGCAACAGTGAAAGGGTACATGTTTACCAGATGTATCTCACTGATTCTTTTTCCTCCTCTTTGCAAGATTTTTTTTTGCTGTTTGTGTTTCACAGAGCAAATTCATTAAGATTCTGGACTGGTGTGCTGGCTTTGGCTGGGGCACAGTTAATTTTCTTCATAGCCACTAGTACGGGCTGTATTTTGGATTTGTGCTGGAATCTGTTGATAACACAGGGATGTCTGAGCGGTGCCTACACGGAGTCAAGGCCGTTCCTGCTCCTCCCCCACCCACAGGCAGCAGGCTGGGGGGCACAGGGAGCTGGGGGGGCACAGCCGGGGCAGCTGACCCCGACCGACCCCAGGGATGTTCCAGACCACACGGCATCATGCTGAGCAATAACAGCAGGGGGGGGTTTGCGGCTGCTCGGGGACTGGGTGGGCATCAGTCAGGTTGTGGTGAGCATTTACTTCCATTTGCATCGCTTGTCTGTCTTGGATTTTATTTCTTGCTCTTTGTTAACAATTTTCCTTGTCACTACAATTTATTATTATTATTACTATCATCGTCATATTGTATTTCAGTTATTGAACTGTTCTTACCTCAGCCCATGAGTTTTCTCACTTTTCCCCCTTCCAGTTCTCTTCCCCCCCCCTGCTGGGGGCAGTGGGTGAGCGGCTGTGTGCTGCCTAGTTGCCAGCCAGGGTTAAACCAGGATGACTGGGTTTTCAGGAGGAGACACACCTCCACCCACCTGCACAGCCAATGCACCACTAGTGGGGAGCAGGTAACACCTACCAGATTCCCTTTGCAATGCAATATATATTTCCTCTGGAAAAAACTACGTAGGCACAAGAAAACCCATTCTTCACTGAGAAGAATCTCATCCCTTTTTCTCTGACTTCAAAAGGCAAAATAACCAGGTATTTTATGTAAATATGGACATTAGACACACATAAATAGAACAGAAAACATCAAATTCATTTTTCATAGGCAACTCAGCTTCCATTAGAACAGCTGCAGATGAAAGTGGTAGCTACAAATTAATATATCATAAGGTCTACCAACAGAACTGATTGTCTCAAATGCCAAAAATAAGACCAAAGACTAAATTATTTTCATTTGCAAAAATGTAGAGGAACTGTTTTCATGTTCTGAGCTAATGTGTTTAAGAGGAACCTAAGTTTAGCTTGTCAGCTTATGACAAAAGTTCAAAACAACTTCTAAAACATTTCTGAATCATTTCTAAACATGATTTAGAAGGCAAAAATGTAAACAATGCAAAATCCATGCCTTTTTTAAAGAAAACTTTTCTTTTTTTAAAAAAAATACTTTTACAGTTAACACCTTGAGTGTGTTTTCCCGCAGGAGATGTCTAGAATAACAAATCTGCCTGCAAAGCGCTCCCCATCCCTATCCTGAAACACAGCGAAACCTCCTGACTTCTTGCAACTATTAAATACAGCTATCGGAGTTTATCACAGAGACCTGTGTGACAGAAATACCACGGTGGCTGAAGATCAGGCCTAAATTTCGTTATCAAGCATCTGGCAGATTGCTACAAAGTGGCTGTTGCAGTAGCTGCCAACTCAGCTGATAAAACCACTTCCTTTTAATCCAGTGATATTATGCCTTTACCTTCACAGGAATAACTCTTCCTGAAAACGTGAACACATATGAGCCTTACAACAGATGTACTTATAAGGTGTCCAAGTATCTTAAACAGAATTATTAGCAGTTTCCAACAGCAATGTTTAAAATTCCAAGTAGCATTTTCTTTTGAAGTTCTACTAGCTCACCCCCATTTCTAGGCACCGTGGCAATGAATACATGTAGTAACCCCTTGGCTGGAGTTTACTGGGTTAAAAAATTCCCATTGAAAAAGAAAACTGAACTGACGACAAACTACCTAAATTTAAACGAGACATAATTCTGATGTAGTCCAACATGGAGCAAACAGCACCGGGTGAGCGATCCCCACCGAAGCACCGCGCAGGCAGGGGGTGAAGCAGCAAAAGGCAGCGGAGCGCCTCCAGGGACGCCGGGGTGGCCGGGCACACGGCACGGCTCTGGCAAAGCACAGCACCAGCCTTCGCCAACCTGATCCTGCAGAGCCTACACACATGCTGCCACCAGCCGTCACGAAGGTCACCTCCAAGTCCCAGCCCAGCACCCACCATCAGGCACAGCCTCAAGTCTCTGAGCCCAACAGCGGGCTCAAGACCACTCACTAAAGACCATTTAGTCTCTTTCCCTTTTCCCTAAATTAGAACTGGCATCTTAATGGATGTTCATCAAACTGCTTTTAAATACCTCTGCTGCAGGAGCCTCCACAAGGAGCCAGCAACCCACCGTGGTGCTCGCTGCCAGAGGATTTCCCCCCGCCGCGGACCCGAACGCATCCCGCTACCGTTTGTGACCAACACGTCTCATGCGATCCCACGCGGCCATGCAAAGGCGATTCCCATCAGCTTTGCTGGAAATTCGATGCATCCAGAGAGGATTTCTGCCCTTCTGTCTTCTCTCTTCTTTAGTTTTACCCCAAAGCAATGGCCATTTTGAGATTATATATGGATAAAGACTTAAATATTAAATACTATTTGGATATTCTTTTCAATCAACCACCTTAAAAGTACTGTGCTGGCACGTACCGGCCTTCTAGGCATCATGCTTTTTGGTTTCGGCACAGCCTCTTGCTCTTCTAGAAGCAGCTGTTTCAAACGTACGCACTACGGTCTATTATTCATCTCTCTTACTCTGTCATCAATGATTTTTTCCATCTCTGTTGCTTGGATATTGTTGTTTACTGTAAAACAGCAGCTGATTTGGACCAAATGTTGACAGTGAAGGGAAAAGCCAGAGCATCGGTCTGAATATTCTTTTCTTTTACTCCCTCTGACAACGTACGTTGCACGGCACCTGACGAACCTACGCTGTGTCTGATCAGCAACCAGCAAACCAACGCGCCTGGAACATACTGGTGACAAACCAAGGGATTCCAAAAAATCGCTGACATTCAAAACCTCGGACTCTTAATTAACCAACTGCTTTGCCAAAACAACAGACCCTGTTTTTAATTAAATTAGAGAAGTCAGTAAACAGAGTATTAAGTGGCACATCTAAGAAAAAAAAAGTAACAATTATATCATTAGATACGAAGATTTTTGTGTTCATTTCTGCACAAGAGGTGGTAACATAGTGTGACTGTCTGTGCTACTGAAACAAAGGCATGCTGAGCATGGAAGTAATGCTGAGTATGGCGCAGCATACTGCGGGGATAGAAAACAGATAGTACCCTGACGTTTTGCTGCTGTACCAAAACCGAGCATGCAGAGTACACAGAATGACAGCAACTTCCGTGACTGTTAATGA
The DNA here is from genome assembly GCF_017639655.2 of Falco naumanni. NCBI lineage: Eukaryota > Metazoa > Chordata > Aves > Falconiformes > Falconidae > Falco > Falco naumanni. The sequence goes on along the minus strand of NC_054062.1, from coordinate 50,529,841 downwards.
GAGTGTAGGTATTTGTGTATGTAGGAATTGGACTAGTAAAGCTCAAAGAACTGTAGAATGGTTTGGGTTGGAGGGGACCTCAAAGCCCACCCAGTCCCACCCCGTGCCCCGGGCAGGGCCCCCTCCCCCCATCCCAGGCTGCCCCCAGCCCCATCCAGCCTGGCCTTGAGCACTGCCAGGGATGGGGCACCCACAGCTGCTCTGGGCAGCCCGGGCCAGCGCCTCGCCGCCCTCACGGGGAACAATTTCTGCCTCACAGCTCATCTACATCTCCCCTCTCCCAGCTTAAGGCCATTCCCCCTTGGCCTGTTGCCACAGGAAGTGTAGTACTAAACGTTAACACATATTTGCAAATATTCCCCTGTAATCCAGTCGTTCACACACGTTTCTCCATTTCCCCTTTTCCCCTGTAGCTTTGACTATCGCAATCTGAATATTTTAATCCACTGTTAACGACACAGAAGCAAAGCACTGCATGGAGAGGAGCTGCCTGAGCTGTCTCTGCCATCGAGGTGAAAATATTTCTCCTGAGGGACTGGTCTTACCGCCATGCATCAAAGGGGTTTAGAGGTCTAACTTCCAGCTAGTTGGGTTTTTGGGTTTTGTTGTGGGTTGGGGTTTTTTGGTTTTTTGTTTGTTTGGTTGGTTGGTTGGGTTTTTTTGTTTGTTTTTGCTTGTTTTTCTTGTTTCTCTTTGTTTCACACTACCAGTTATATTTCAGGCAGGGAAACAAATGAACTCACAAAAATTCTGGATATAGTTAAAAATTAGCTCACTTAATTTGGCTCATGCACAGAAATACTCGATCTGCAGAAAGAAGTGCTTTCAAGAGTGACACAAAATGGCATCCTCAGAGTTACTTCTACTGAGAGGATGTGGTAGCTTTAAAAGACATAATTTGTTCTTATATTTTTTCCTAGTTTTCTTCAATAAAACTTTATAGGAGTGAAAATAAATGGACCAGATGGACAAAAAGGTATTTTACAATGCAGCTTTCTGTTTTTGGAAACCACATTAACTTCAGCAGGAAAAATGAAAAGCAGTCAAATCAATTCAGCAGCATTTACAAACGAGCTGGTGTAATGAAAATAAACTTGTAAATTAGAGATGAACAACCCCCTTTAGCACTTCTGTGGATATTCATCAACACCAGAAAGACCTGAAAACCATTTTTGTTTTTAACTTTAAATACTACTCAGATATTCTGTGGGTTCTGAGGTTATTCAGTAAGAATCAAAGATCTTAACAACACATCGCGTTTCTGCTTCTTCAGGACTTAATGTTCAGCATGTGAAAAAGGACTAAAAAAGAAAAAAAGACTATTTTTAAAGGAACAGAAAATCAAAGCCCCTACCCTAACTGCGGACCTCTGCGTCACGCTTTGTATTGCTCCAAATTTTCAGTGTGAGGAACTGCCTGGTAAGGATCCCTTTGTGCTTTGAAGCAAGATCGGTGGGGAGGAAAAGGCTTTTTCTATATTTTCGCTCCTTCATTTCTGTGACCATAATTCCACAGCTTAGAAAAGAGCATCGAGGTCAAATCCCCCCTCAAATGAACACTGAGAGGTCACTTGGCAAGAAGGTGAAGATAATGCAAGGAATACTCATCTTCTTTACATCTGGGGCAAGAGTCACCACAACACTGTTCACACCACTCTACCTGCCGTCAGTTAACTGGCATTCATCACGCCCAAACACAGACCTTCCCAATCATATTTCAATCCCTTAAAAAATTCAGCAAGGCAGAGAGGTGTTCTGCTGTTCAAAAGGATGCCAGGTAACTTACGCTGTGAGGGTTTCCAAAGCACCTGCAACACGACTCTGGAGACAGTTGGGAGTTCTTGAAGCAAAACCATTTTAAAATTTTTTTTACAAAAAAAAAATAATAAATAAATAAAAAAAAAAAAAAAAAGAAGAAAAAAATAGAAACCCAAGGGGCTTTAGATCTTCCTCATCAGCCAATCTCAAAGGGCTCTTCGTTTACAACAGCAGGTGCTTTGCAAGCTGCAGCCGTGCAGAAGTGTGCATCCATACCCAATGGGTATAACTCAAAAGATGGCTGGATCTCCTAACTCCTATTTATTAAGAATGGATTTTATTAGGCGGTTAAGGAGACTTCAGAAGCCAAGATTAAAGTTATGGTACAGTTTTATAATGAGAGTAGGAACTGTGGTTCAGGATTTTATGTAAGTAAACACTGACAACTTTATAGCCATGGTAGCTACCAGTAAGCACAGAAGAGATTTCTCCAGGCAACTAGTAAATATAATGGTTTTTCCTTATACTTTCATCACAGTACACATAAAAGCATCTGACATACCTAATAAATGTCACAAACATAAAATATTCCACAAAGGAATGCTAAATAATGACAAAGCTGCAATTATTGAGCAAAATAAAAAAGTGGATTAGAAACATTTGCAGCCTGTCTCTTCATTATCAGGCTGATGGAACCTGGGTTTAAAATGCCTTTTCAATTCTTTCCTGTTAGTAACACTGAAAATATTGCAGCACATACAATTCCACATCAGCATACGATAACCACTGGTTTTCAGGTCATATGCAAAACATATCATTCATGCCCAAAGGGATAAATTTAATTATTACAAGATATGTAAAGATTCCTACTGCAACTGCAGTTTGTTCCACATTTTTAGTTGTCAGAATGGTGCCACCCTTAAATTGTGGTGGACTCCAAGAGCCCCAAAACAGGCCACTAAAACACTGCCCTGCAATCTCCAACGCCGATTTTTAAATAATTATTTGCATTACAGAAAGAAAGAAAAAAAAAACAACAAAAAGCACTCCCCACTCTAGCTGCCGCATTGTGTTTTACTGTTTCCAAGCAACACTGTTGTTTCAGATCAAACATGAAACAGCCATCTCAGAAAGCTACGGTGCTTTTTGCTCTAGACTTACTTATTCTGCATCATGTTCATTATAACCCAGTCAAAGGGATAGACGTTCTTCCCAATGAGATTCTTGAACATGATGAATGTTTCCATCAGAAAATCCTAAAAGAAGAGAAAATAATTTAGAAAAGACCACTCTTCTAGATCAAAAAAATTACAAATGATAGTGTCAGTTATTAATGACAAGATTCAAAATGTGACATACTGTTCTGCTTCATAAAAAAGCCATTATTCATACACAACATACACAAATTCTACTAAGGCACAGTTATATACAATGTACGCAAATCCTACAATAATCCTATTTAAACTTTTCAGAAATGATAACAATAGTAATCCTACATTGTAAACAACCTGTGGTATCACTTGGGAACAACCACCCATTTGCCAGTTATCAAAGGGCAGTTTCTGCAGAAAAAAAAGTAGGTTCTTCTTTACACCACAGACAAAGTCTCACAGCCCTGCGCAGTGTGCATTGCAGCACACACGTCATGACACATGCCTGGCATACGTTGGAAAGTTCTTAAAAGCATAATGGCACATGGAAAAAGATAAAGACCTAAAATACTAATCTTAATCTTCTGATTACACTAAAAATACTCCCTGGAGTCAGTTGCTGAGTTTCCCCTCCCCATGTAAATACCTCCTGTAATTTTCTCTTGCCTGAAATCAAGATTATCTATTTTTTAAAACAAAAATATATATGCTACAGCTCAGAACTGGACTCAGGTAAGCAGAGTGGTGCACGTTATCCCCAGCCAGGGGTAGATGACAGCAATGGTTTGGCCAGCTGAAACTAGGAGAGACTCTCCCCGCAAAGGGAGTAGCAGTAATTGCTTCTGCAAGTGAAAACCTGACCCAGAACAAAGTTAATTTAGTAGCATAAACCAATTTACTTCTACACAGATATAAACAAACATCTCTTTGGAACAGAAATCTCGTGTACTTTACGATGTAAAACATCTTCTACAATTTGGGAATCTATAATTGCTATCTAACAATTTGAGTAATATCAAATGCTTTTAGAAAGATAAAGAGGGAAAAAAGAACTTAATGCAAACAGTCCTTGATCCACTTCACACGGAGATAAAAATGAACTTTTATTCCAAGGTTAGAATATTTTTCCTTTGCTACAGCTTCTCAGTAACGGTATTTATCTCCTCTATCTTTAAAATGTCAAATGCCTACAAAAAAACCTCCAATGTGTTACGTTCACTGGACTTTTAACTAAGTCTGGGTTTTATGTAACCTTTTCAGCGAGAAGCAAATAGGAAGTTACTGCTCTCATAAGTATTTCTTCATGTGTGAGAGCCAGCCTCTTGATTGCATTTTATCTTTTGATTCGTTGCTCTGTTAAGATGTTTTTCCTGGTGTAGAAATTCAGTCAGTGGGATGCAGGGAGCTGCAGAGATGCTGAGGAGACAACACTGAGATCACAAAGCACAGTGAATTTCCAGGCTGCCCAGCTCTGTCATGTGCACGGCACAAGGGTTGCTTTGGGATGCTTTGCATCCCAGCTTCTGGTACCCAAGGAGACACCCAGGACAAAAAGGGCCAAGAAAGCATCAGCAGCCTGAAAGACACATTTTCAGCAAAGAATATATAACACTAGTAAAATAAATTCTCTGTTGTTTTACCAAAGTCACTTCCAACAACACAACCCCCGTCAAGAAGTTGTGATGTTAACAGGATTGAGATAAAATTTGGAACTGCTCGTGGTTAAAGAGATGTTACTATTGCGTAAGTCAAAATTCATCCCAGACGCACAAGCCACTAGCTCCGTAAAACGTGTCTGCATTTAACAGATCAAGCTGCATACTTTACTGCTCATTTTTCATGTATTTGGTGAAAGAGTTACATAATTTCTAATAACCACGTTGCATATTTTGCTGCCCAAGCATTGCAGAGAGCTTCATTTGAGCGCATGGTTTTTTACAGCTGCAGGTATCGGGTGATTTTCTTACTGATGCTGCTTCACAGCCCAATAATTGACAGGTGACTGGAAGCAGCACCGTGGGAAGGGCAATGGCACATTTGAGCTCATTGTGGGGTTTTTTCCCCTTAATATTTTATGAATACAGATGCATCCTTTCCTGATTTCTTGTAGCAAACTCTACCTTACAGCTGCTGAGCTTCTGCACACTTTGCTGATCAAGGTCCATGTGTGTGATGGTGGATGAATCTTCATATACTTTGTTGACGATTCATGTTCGTTACTGACCCCGGAGGCTGTGCCACGTCTGATCTGACCTACTTTGCCAATTCAGCTCTACGTTTTAATCTACTGATATTTACATTTTAATAATCCTACTTTCACACAGGTACTTTAAATAATGCTCTATAAAAACTAAGCTCGTTATTGATCAAATAAAAAGCTTCTGATGCTTATCTGTATTCTATGTATTCGTAACACTGCTCTTTTCTGTTTTATCTTTCTTATGGAAAAGCAAATGGTTTACATGAATTAACCTCATATTATGAGCAAAGTCTAGCTTTTTTTTTGGGGGGTGTTGGGGTGGGGAGTGGAGAAGGAAGATATCAGTTCATGCTGTGTTGCTGTAGAGTCTGTTATTTTCAGTATACCTAGAAGCAGAACAAATTGTTCTGAACATGAAAAAATGATAAAAACCTGTACTAAAAGGAGCAAAGGCTGCAACTCCTGGTTTCTCTCCAACTAAAAATACGAATCCTATTTAATATCCCAAGGAAGCAAAGTTCACAATAGACAGGACCCCTTCATAATTCCCATCCAATTAACAGAAAGAAAACAGAGTAAGCTCATGGACCGCTGAGCATCACACCCCGATACACCTGTATCACTGTATTTTTCACAACCTGGATTCCAAAAAGGTTCTTCAATAAATGCTCAAACCTAATAAAAATAGCTAGCTAAAACATATAGGAGCTCGATATAAAAATAAAATGTAGGCTAAGTCAATGAAAATTTTGGCTTTGCTGAGCCCTGAGGTACAGCAGCCAGAAGTCAAATAGGCTCAGCTACAGCTTGTCAGGACACCACCTGAACCTCTGCTGGGCTGCTGTACGAGGCTGACTCTGGGAAGTCCACTCTCCATCCTCAGGGATGGCTCTGGCTGGGCTGCCTCTGCGGGATCCCACCACCATGGGGGCATCCCCTGCGACTCTCAACATCACATCCTGCAAAGAAGGGTCATGTCATGTCATGTTCATCCTTCTTGTCATGGAAGGATGAACAATAATACACTGATGTACAGACATTAAACCCCAAAGCCTAGGAAGGCAAAGTATTAAAGGGGGAGAAGAAAATGAAGGTGCAGAGAATTTTAATTTAAAATACCTCATGGAATTTGTCTTTCTAATTACTCACTCCAGGACGTTGTCTTGAAAGCCTTTAGGGAGGAATACGTCTGAGATACTCCACGTGGGAAAACATTAACATATATTTTTTTGTTACCTGCTGCCACATATGTCTCAACTGAATATAAATTCTACCAAGTAAAAAGAGGAGTGAGATCAGTTAGTCCCAGAAATAACCTCACTGATCTCAGATGGTGTTTAATCTCAGGACGATAGTAGGCTTGACAGTAAGAAAATCCTCTTTGAATAGAAATACCTTAATAAGCCTAAACAATATATTCTGCAGAGAGATATAAGACTGGTTTTATTGCATTCCACCTCATCTTTTCTAAGATTTTTGAGGCCAAATAAGACCATTATAACAATCTAAACCTGACGCCTACATAACACAGGCCATAAAGTTTCCTCTAGCGGTTCCAGCACTGGGCTTATAACTTCTGGTTGAGCAAGAACACATGCTGAAGAAAGATTTAAGGGTCTCCAATGGTGAAGAAGCAACCACTGCTTCACTTAAGTTCTCCCTTTCTCTTGTAACTTTTTTCCAAGAAAAAAATATTCATTTCTGTTTGAAATAATCTAGTTTCAGTTCTACATTGCTGCTTCTTTATGCCTTTGTGATTAAACTGAAAACCCTGTAATAGGAGATGCAGTTATCGCCTCCGTATGTAGGCAAATTTGGTTTAAATGAAAACACTTCTGGATCTAAGCTCTAAAATGGGCAAATCAAACAGCACTGGCCCAAAAAAACTGTCAGTCTAAAAAGAAATGGAAAAAACATGAAAAGTTAAACAAGGAAGTAGGGAAAGTTTTTGGGGTTTTTTCCATCAAGCCCTACAGTACCAAGGATGACACGTGTAGAGTACAGTTTAGCAGTATCCCACCACTGAAGACAGAAGAAAACAAAAGCTCTAAGAAAGGAACATGAGCAAACTTGAACCACAGCATCAATACCAGTTAGGGAGGCAACGCTCCTGGGAGAGCTTCACGGGGCATCCGTTTAGATGGTGAAACATAAAATAGTGAACAAGATGTGGGTTTCACATTAACAATGAAGTCTCATCTATGAAGAAATTCTTAGAACAGTAACTCCTCACTTTGGTTCTCACTGAAAAAGGTTATGTAAGCTTTTCTCTTAAACACAGAAACTGGGTTGTATCTTCATCCTTTTGTCTAAAATGATGATTCAGTCGGTTTTGTTTGTGGTTTAAAAAAAAAAGAAAGAAAAAATAGTTTACTTACTGTAGTTTCCTTTTATCACAGGATTAACAATACTCTGACATTACACCTCCACACATTTATTTATATGATTTATACTTCAAAGTCAGTTTAACGTAGCGTTTTCTACCATCAACATATTACCCATTATAAAGTTTTACCAGTTTGCTATGTACTTTAGTTGTCACTAACATACATTATCCTATAATCAACAACAATGTTAAAACATTTAAAAGGTACATTTTAATTAAAGATATTAAAAATCTTACAGCAACTGACCAAGTTTGGATTAGTGTATCTGCTAATACAGATGAGAGTCAAGTGGCATAACAGTGCAAAACAAGTAGTCAAGTAGTACACGTGCCGATAGAAAATAGGATTTTAACTATCCAGAGCAATTCCAGCTGTACAGCCCAAGAACATGCAGAAAGGGACAAATATACAGAGTCAAAACAGAAGAAAGAAGTGATTCTTCATGTATCCCCAAGCACTGTGTGCACATAAATCAAACTCTTAAAACAAGCAATTATAAATAGACCGTTTGCCAAATTCCAAACACATAATTACTCCCTTGTTTTCACCAAGAAAGATCTGACCTACAGAATGACCTTTAAGACAATTTAGACTAAAAAAGCGAGACTTTAAAATAAACTTTTCTTGCCATTAGAACAATCAGAGATTTCTCCTTAACCGGAATTCCTCTCTGCGTGTTTTCAGTATACGTCTTAAGAGCAAACTGCTTTTACCTTTTTCCACGTAAGACCCTGTAATGTTTGCCCTGTCCAGAGCCAAATGGCTTGAACCACTTTAGAAGAGCAGAAGTATTTGGCTTGATTAAACTTAACAGTCATGTGTTTTCTGTATGCTAAAACCATTATTTTCACTCTACTAGCAGCATTTAGCTTGGGAATGTTTCGTTCTTAGGGGCAAACCAAGTGACTACCCATGTAAGCATTCCGAGATCCCAAAGCAGACTAACTGGGAAGCAACCCCTCCAGCACAGTGATGCCCAGCTACCGGTTTTTTGCACCTAGACTTTGTCTTCACTCTCTTGAGTCATCAGCTTTGGACTTTAGGAACGCCAGATCAGGTACAAATAGACAGAGCTCAATTATAAACACAAATACAAATAGACTGAGCTCTAAACAGACAGAGGCTCTAGCACCTTATATGAAAACTGGCACGGGGCAAAGAGCTCAAATCTTGCAGAATATAAGGAAAAATAAGAAGAATAAATATTAAAGACATAAAGGCAAACTGGAAAGCCCGAACATTGAAAAATAACACAAAAGGAACAACCCTGGCTTTTGTTCCACTGGGCTCGGAAGGAAGGAGGGAACCTAAATAAAGGCCACTCTTGATTAAAATACAGGTGAAAGCTGCCTAAAGCACCGACCAGAAGCCCCAGCACCAGAGCGGGTAATGTCATACAGCTGATCAGGCTTCAGGTCATCTGCTAATTGATGGATCTCAGCCAACAAGTTTGGTCGCTACTTTGCAGCATGCACTTGCCATATGGCAATGATAGTTTCAGGTCATTAAGAGTTATCTCCTTAGCTATAAACTCCTTTCTATAATGCTCTAATTAAGTTGTGTTGTTGGCTTAGTTAGGCTACCGAACAACTCTGAGAAGACAGATTTCAATTATTATTGCTTATTTAACAACTAAGGGCATCTTTAAGGTTAAAATGTTTTGTATAAAATTTAAAGTGAGCAGATCTGTAAATAAAAGTTATTTAAACAAATGAAATCAGGACATCTGGAAGATTTAACACTGAAAATTCCTTTCTTCAAGACAGCTTTTTTTCCCTTCCCCCCTTCTCTCCTTAAACAAAACAGATTTTTAGTAATGGCTCAGCAGTATTTTCTAATGCTTTCTTTTAATTGCTTTAAATCCACTGTTTCAGTGCTTGCTTTTAAGCGTATTGAACAGCTCCAGAGATGAGCTCTATTCTTGTGTGGCAGGAAGGTTAATTTTGTCCTCTGCAAATTCAGAAAATGTACAGGTCACAGTGCTTTATTAATTATTTTTATATTAAATCTGTAACGTCAAACACATTTTGTACTTTTCACAAGTGTATTTAACAAACAGGAACAGACAAAAACCAAACACAAGTTAAACTGTCTTATAAAGAGATAAAACTTGTTAAACTTACCACAACATCTGACCTCATCTTTCCGAAGGTCTTGATTAAATGAGCATAGTGATAGTCTTCCATTTGCCTTAAAATGGCAGTCATGCATGCAACAAAACTCCCCTATAAAAAAAGGTACAAACAAACAAATTAATTAAGACAGGGCAACATAATACATGTTATCAAAACATGATATCGCTAGAGAGCACCACGTAATACAGTGGATATGATTCAATCACATAAGTTCATTAATGGATATGCAAATTCTGTCAAGAAAACAAACAAAAAAAAATCTTGAAAAGTTTCTATTTCCAATTTCACAGCTTTGTCATCATCTTCACTGAAGATTTTGCAACATATTCTCCGTATAAAAGTTGCTCAGGCATTAAAGGCTTCGGAAGGTAATAAGCACCGCTCCTAAAAATATCACACAGTATCAGGATTTGCATTTGGGAAGCAGATACTCTGCTCAAGGAAGAAATCTCTTAAAAATCGTTGTATTGAGCATCGCAGTTAAACCCCAAATTTTAGTTTCATTGAGTGGTATTGTCAGATACTGTGATGCTTATAAAAAAACAAAACAAAACCCAGTAACTTCCATAAAAACAGAAGAGTAGTATCAAAGATCTCTCAAACCATGGAAAAAAGTATAAAGTGCCCCAAAAAACGTTTAACCTTTTCTTCTGGCACCTGAAAGTATCGTAGTAACAACTCAAACCCACACCTATGGCTACTAGAATCCCATAAATGACTCCTCTGACTGTCCACCCTCCTCCTGCGACTACCCGCTAAGAACCTCTTGACTCATCACAGTAATAGTGTCCACACCTTTTCTGGTCTTTAATGAAGGAAAAATGTGTTGCAAAACCCCAGCAGAATTACTCAGAAAATAAATGATTCTATATATGGTTCGATAAAATTGCAAATGCCCCTTGCTGTGCCATTTTCAAGGTCATTCTCTGCCATGCCCAGTCTGACAGAACGCTCAGGAATTTTCTCTTCTTTCCAAGCACAGCACAGCCTTCATCATTACCTTTAAGATCTGCGTTATTTTCAAATCTAAATATTTATTTCTACATCAGTCCAAGTAATTGAGACCTAATGCGAAATGACACTGGGTTATTGGTGTGTGTAACGAGCCCCCGTCTTTAGAGTCTAATCCCCCCAGCTGCACCAGACAAGCACTCCTTGAATTTGCTTTTCTCCTATGGAATGGAGTTTAGATCTAAACTCCTACATAACTGATCTCGTCCATGCCAGAGCATTATTTTTTCTGCACCGCACAAAGGTACCTGACGAGAGTTCTTAGGCATATGCATTATGAATATGAAAGCAAAAGGCCACCTGAGCTGCTGTTCAGTGACATCAAAAGAACTTTGTAACAAACTCTGACAAGAATAGAATTTGTGGCTGTACAAAGATAACATTTATTACTATGAAATGTAAATAAGACAGGATCATCTCAAAAATCTCAAAACATTAATTGTCAAAACGCCGCCTAACAAGCACTCTACATAACAGACACTATAAATGGGCTCATGCCTGCAAGAAAATATTCAATAGCCCATATTCAGTCCTATTTCCCCTCATGATGTCATCAATCAAAGTGATGCCTCGTTGCTATTCAGAATTATAAATTTTTTAAATTGGCTGCTTAAGACTAGGCTGCAGATGTGATTCAGTCCATCACTTCACGTAAGGGTCTGAAGATGGTTCATAAATGCTCAGGAGAGCTGAAAATGAACTGTGTTTTGCTCTTGGTATCTGTTTATATACGTTCACTCACTTAAATAGTCTGTGAAGGCCACTGCTTTGCCAACACATAAATGTAGCTTCACCTTCCTCCACATAAACACACCGACCCCACGTCTGCAAATCCAGCCCTTTCCAGGTAATCCAGCCGCCAACACAGAGCCTCTGCTTCCTTCTAACGAAGTCGCCTGTACCTGGCTAATAGCTTTGCTCGTATTCCTGTGTTTATCTGTTTGGTAGAGCAATTTCAGTTAATAGACACGGCTGTAACAGTCAAAAGATGAATTTCATACCTGAGGAAATCATCACAGCAGCCTTGCATGTGAACAAAATGAATGCGGAGCAACCGCTAAACTTTCAAGTGCACTTGAATATTCATTATTAGATACAGGGGCGGCTGGAGATGCGGATGAATTTGATTGCCATCTCCTCCGCATCTACTTTTGACCCCTCTCCCCTCCTCTGGCTGCTCGCCGGGATGGCTGCTTGTACACGAGCCCGCTCTTCCCCCTCCAACATCCCTGGCTCCTGCCAAGGCAGCCCAACCTTCCCCTTGGAGCAGCACACTAATTCAGGGGGGAGCTGCTACCACTGTCCCCATAAGCCAGGGAAAATAATGAGTCACTGAAGAGGGAGATAATTACAGAAGAATATCTTCTTAATTAGCATGGTGAGACTCGGAAAGGAAACATGAAAGTTTAATGTCTGGTGGTTAAACACTCTGCTTCCACGTGAAAGTGTGAAATGAAAATATTAAGGCTTGCTATAAACCTGGAATGGTTGCTGGAGAAAAAAAAATACATACAGAAAAATAAACAAGCTTAGCAAATAAAAGTGGAAAATGAACACGAGGATATTCTGTAGCACCTTTCAGGTTTAGTTAAATAAAATGACAGAAACTTGCTAAATGTCATGTCGGTTTATGCTGAGCCCAAAAGTGGTGAAAGTGGTGCCCAGCAGAATGGATCAGGGTCCTTGACCAGTTAATCAATTTTTTTCCTGTTTTCCTGCATAAAACAATGATTCCCGTTCATCTTAATATTAACTTGTAACCAAAACCCTTTCTTCCTTTGATCAAATATTGTTCCTTTAAGCCTCCGTTCCATTACACACACAGACATCCCTTCTGCAACATTTATCTTCAAGTCCCCACCTGCTAAATAGCATTTAAGCCCCTGCTGCTTAGGAAAATCTATTTAATATTAGAAAAAGTACACTATCAGTCATCTGCTTACTTTTCATAATTTTCTTTGCACATGGTGAGGTATCATTTGCAGCCAGCATGCTCTTAATTACAATGCTAGTAACAATTTCTAATTATTTATAGGCGATATTTGTAGTCTAGGTGTTTTTAATATGGTCTATTAACTATTAGGCAATAGCTAAAAACATTATTAAATTTTAATCTTAAGGTGATTTTTAATCTTTTCTTGGATTCAGAGACCATTGTCATCTTCTCCAGCACATGACTCCAAGCAGCGCGCAAGACCAAAAGTATCTGATTCTCTGAAAAAATCAATTCCAACTGCAGGAGTAATTGCAAACCTACATTTATACAACAAGTACAAGCACAACATCGGGGGCCTGCCATCGCCCTGGGCAAACTGTTTGCTATTTATTCACTGAAAAAGCGTCAAGGTCTATACTTGAAAGCCTTTCCCATCCTTCCTTACTCGCAAAGCTCAGGAACGAAGCCGTCACACGGTGACTAAGGTAATCACCGCACGTCACACCAGAGAAGGGCATTTAATGCACTTTGTAAGCAGTTTAATACAATTAATCTCTCTCCTGCCCAAAAGCAGAGGCGCTGGCTTCATTCCTTCTTTTCAAACCAGGTACACTGAGGCACGTGGGAATGTAGTATTCCTGAAGCAAAATCATGGGATCCAGGACATCTGAAAGCCTGTCGTAAGGGAAGCTAAATCCAGCTCCCATGCTGGAGAGCTGGTAATTCAGCTACATGGAAAGAAAAAACCCAAAAAAAACCCCACCAACAAGCAGCTGATTTTTCCTTGGAGACAATGCATTAGTATTCAGAAATACATTTATTTTATTTTTTTTTTAAAGACAATGCAATTCCACACTGTAAACCTACTTCTAATTCCTGTAAAATACAGTTCTGAAGGAAAAGTTGAAGAGGCACATGAATGCTTCAGACAGTACTTGTTTTCTTAAATTAACTTTTCAATAAAATAAAAATGATCAAATGGTCCTTTAACAGATACAGGTAGGGAAATTTTAATATCACATAATCCCTGTAAGTAATACTGACACTAAAAAAATTCAGAATGAGAATTCACTGCAGGAGAGACAACACATGCCAATACTTTTCTCCCTCAGGGGTAAACCATCCTGTTTTAAAAAGTCTTGTCCATTTTCTTCCAGGGAAATCTCTATAGCTGGAAATATTAAGCTCTTTACGTATAGTGGGAAAAATTAAGAGAAATCAAACCTACCTAAATTAACGTATGCTTCATTATAATGTTCCTATTATCGTGATCAGCAACAGATGAAAAGCACAAGTTGCATTTATTTTTCAATAAAATTTTCCTTACATGGCCTTAAAAGACTACACAACTAAATGAATGGATAAATAATTTTTAAAACCCACAAACAAGCACTCAAAAACATTAGCATGAATTTCTCACTATGTTTTGGCTTTCAGAACATTTCACAGAATTTACTTTGTTGAAAAGGGTTTAAAGTCCCTCGCAGTTACCAGACCGTTTGCAAGGATATAAAAATGAAGTAAGTCTTCTCTTTGCTTACAACATGTACTCCATATATATTAGGAACCAATAAAGAAATAAAAAGCAGTTGTTATATCTAGACGCCATGAATGAAATTGTCACCACTTATGGACTTGGAAGATAAAAATCCATCTTTAACATGCCTCAATTTGCAACTTTCTGGTAAGGGCTGCTGAGAGGGCTGGTTGCCACGTGAGCTTGCCCTGCAAGATGCGTTACCTCACCACTACTCAGCGTAAAATCCACTGTGTCTGCAAACGCGTTTGCTCACGTAAGCAAAACACGATGAAATGCATGACAACCCAACATCCAACATGGGTAAGGCAGAGGATCTCCCAGCATTTCTTGTTCTAAACAATACTTTATGTTGTAAAATATCTAATGACCCAGCAGCATGTGTGTGTATATAAATGTATATATAAAAATATAAAATATCTAATGACTCCTACCCACTGTGCGCTGCCCAGCGTAGGCTCCCAGTCATATCCCCAGTGAAAGCACACGATGGAGGTCAAGACCCAACAGCAACTACGCCAAACCTGGCAGCAGGGATCGATCTGTACGAAGGTAATTGGGGTCCCCAGGAGCACAACGCCTTGTTTCTGCTGATGGGCTTGTGTGGGCACTGGAGGGAGCGCTGTACCGGAGTCACCGCTGCATCCCAGCATCCCAGCATCCCTCCAGCACTTACAGCCAGGCTGACACAGACCCCTCCAGCTTCTACCAGCAGCACCTACCCGTGCCTTCATGAGCAAGGACAGGAAGAAGCAAACCACCCCTAAAAATACACACACACATATATATATATGTATCTAAATCTATACACATATTTCTCATCGAATTAAAAGAAACATTTCTTTTTCTGTAATAGAAAATCTGACAGTAAATTCAGCAGCACCTTTAGAGAGAAAGTTATTTCACAGATACAGTAGCAGAAGGAGACAAGTGCAAAATGGTAAGGTTTATCACTTTTTTTTGTTACAGAATATATGCTACTTTCGATCTCCTTAGGCCAAATCCTACCTTCTTAAACACAAGTAAATGAAAGGAATAAAAAATGCGAGTTTTTTTCCTTTGAGAAACAGAAATTAACATTTGCAGTAATGTGAGTGATAAATGTTTGGTGTATTTTCCTGCTGCCACAAACATTATTACAAAGGCATCTTTTTGCAAATCAACATCCACTAAGGTATTTCCAGCCAACAGACATTGCTCGCAGAGCTCCTGGACAAGACGTGTCCCCTCCTTTACCCAACCCGACTTAAGCAGCCCAGGCAGCAAAAACCTCACTTAGGTCAACTCCGCTCAGTGTAGGTCCACTCACAATGCAGAAGGCCGACACAGAAGTTTATAGGTGAACATTAGCTTACTTAGTCTTGGATACCTTGTTTGACCTCAAAACATATTTTACAGATCCAGTTCTGATCTCTGACAGTTCAATCTCTGTCAATCAACAGAAAACTTGTTTTAAAAGGAAATTCTGTACAGGACTTCAATGCTGATTACTACACTCTGTCCAGCTGAGCACACTGGTTCCAAAGTAGAAAATAATGTAAACCGAGCTGTTTTTCCAGAAAAGAGCACAAGGTGTGAGGAAATTCTCCATTTTCATAGGTGGGACATGGAAGGATAGCATTTAGGTGTGCTGAGCAAGTCACTGGGATAGTGATGTAGGGTATCTGAGGAACCTCAGGAGGCTTCTCCTCCAGCCTGGTGAAAACGGGACTGCTCCAGGGATGGACCAGACTGCTCAGGGCTTTACCCCGTTGGGTCTTGAAATCTCCAAGGACAGAGGTCAACTGCAACGGAGAACCTGGCTCTGGCATATCAACAGCCTGGGGGGCTGCTCTCAGGTCCCCCCCCCCCCCCCCCCCGAGCCTCCCTGAAGACAGAGCAGAACCATCCTTCTGCTGCCACAAGTCACAAGCTCCCAACCTTCTGGGTCTTGGGGAGCTCTCTTGTACCACCAGAGGACCAAGACTTGCCAAGCCCTCTGTGGCTGCGCTGTGTGCTCACCCTTCCCACGGCAGAGCAGCCCCACACCCGCAGTCTCCAACCCCTCCGGTGCAAACTGCTGCAGCCATAAGCTCTTACAAGCAACACCAATGAGGCACTTTACCTAAGAGACCACTTGAGAGAGGTCAGTTCCATGCCAAGCTCCTGCAGAAGCTGCTTCGCATGGCTCCTGGTATTTGCCAGGATACAATTTAAGTCAACAAAAGCTCTTGCCATTAACAAAATAGCTTTGTGGTTGCAAAATAAATGCAACAAAGGTATGTTTTTCAGTTTCCTGATTCATGTATTACTGAAAAGACTAGTTTGAGGATTACAGAGAAAAAAAAGCCATACTGAAGTACTGTAATTATACCTTTGTTTGGGAAGGTATTTTATTCGGAAAGGCTAAGAACCAGCAAGAAGCCTTTGTCCAAAGGTTTCCAAACCTGTTTCAACTATCAACTGCCCAAAGACCAAGCCTCCAGCCGCCTTGTCCCGTTTCGAAGGCAGCCCTCCGTGGCTCTGTCCAGATGGACCTGCAGGCTCCCACTCCCCAATCTCAGCGAGCCCCAGCAAAGGAAAAATACCCAACCAGCTCCCCCTTGACACCTTTCCGTGCTGTAACACTGCTACAGGCTCTGATCTACTGCCTCAGAATGAACTCTGAATAAGCGAAATCCTGATTATTGTTTCATTTGAAGGAAGATCCTATAATCCCAAAGAGTAAGGTAAAAAGCCCCACATCTCTGAATCCAGGGAAACCTCTCTAGCGAGAAGAGCAAAAAGCATCTTCACACAGATCAAAACCAGAACCCCAGATCATTTTGTCAAAGGCTTATTTATTAGAAACTTGTTGATACGCACAATGAGAATATATATAAAGCGTTCCCTAGTTTGCAAGTACTTTGCACTAACTTTCATAAAAGGCAAGCAAAAAATTAATGAGACATTTTAACACCACCATTTATCATTTTTCTAAGGCTCTTTTTCAAAGAAGTCCATTTGAACCAAAAACGCTTCACTTTAAAAAGTTCTATACAGTGTCAGTATTAAACAGTACGCCCTTCAATTGAAATCACAGCTTAAGATTTCTGAAGGTCAGACCGTTTATTTTTGGTTTTCTAAATGCAATTGCCTTCCCCCACCTTTCTTCTTCTCTTGCTATACTAAAAATTATTTCACTGAAAATCTAGAGAACTGCCCTCAATAAATCTGTTTCAGGTATCTTGGTTTACACATCTGTTAATGCTAATAATAAAATTATAAACATAAGTAATAAAATACAGAAAACAACAGTATTTATGCATATGGCCAGTATTCATCCAGGGAAAAAAAAAAAAGAAAAAGCCATACACAACATGTTTATAGAATTTTGCACATATGCAGCACTGAATATGGGAACAGAACCATTCTGTCATTTAGAATGATTGGCTTTTGTTGTAATTATCACCAGTTGGCACTCAAAGCCTTTCCTACCACTCGTGTGATATCAGGACACATCAGGAAGGACAAGGAAGGAGATGCAGAACAGACAGGAGCCAGCGTGCCCCTGCATCAGTCCTTACTTGAGGAACGGTTTCCACAGAGCCTCACACCGTGGAGCAACCTTTGAGTAAGGCTTCAAAGATGCAAACTTCACAGCAGAGCAGAGAGATGTGCACTGACATTTTTACATCATGTAAAAAGATACAGCAATTTGGAGTGGTATTTGTTGGTTTCAGGTTTACCTACTCTCCCCAAATGCATTTAATGATGTTTTGTCAGCTTTGCTGTTACAGCTCCAGCGGCTTACATGGGTTGTGTAAGTGGCAATGCAGCTGACATTCCCATCAGCAGTGACAGGCCAAGGGGGAATGGCCTTAAGCTGGGAGAGGGGAGATGTAGATGAGCTGTGAGGCAGAAATTGTTCCCCGTGAGGGCGGCGAGGCGCTGGCCCAGGCTGCCCAGAGCAGCTGTGGGTGCCCCATCCCTGGCAGTGCTCAAGGCCAGGCTGGATGGGGCTGGGGGCAGCCTGGGATGGGGGGAGGGGGCCCTGCCCAGGGCACGGGGTGGGACTGGGTGGGCTTTGAGGTCCCTTCCAGTCCAAACCAGTCTGTGATTCTGTGAGTCCTCCTCAGTGCACAGCCACAGAGTTTTTAATCCCCCTACAGCACGCACTGCTCTGCCTCCTCACTGCACGCTCCAGCACTTTTGGGGGGGTACAGAGAGAAGCGATGAGCACCTCTGGGTGCCCTTTCCCAAAGGAGTTTCTGAGCCCTCTCCTTCCCATGGGTTCCTCTGAGCTTCACACTCTGTTCTTCCTCTGTTCTGGTGAAAAGCACTGTTCTCGCCCTCTTCCTGGACAAGCCAACCCATCCTGTCATTTCAAGCCCTCTCTCCGCAAAAGATCTTGTTTGCCCCTTGCAGCCTCTCTTGCAAACCAGATTCTTCCTCCGTGTAATGAAACCTGACTGGAGCCAGCCCGCCTCCAAAGTTCACGTGCATACTGGAAATCTCTGCTGTCAAGTGAAGTACCAATTCCATTATCTCCTACTTACTTGGGGCTTGGAGTGAAGCTAAGTGAACAGATGTATTCATAAACACGCACGTTCATTTGGTCTGCACTTCTCCAAAATCCTCAGCGGGTGTTTGGGGAATTACTTGTACAAAAGCACTTCACTAAGGCTCCACCCCACCCTGTCCCCAGCACCGCGGACCGGCAGCCCAGGAGCTGAGCGCACACTCACACACAGGTGAACGGCAGTGCAACCACCCTGCCACAGCCTTCACGGGGGAGTAACAGACTTC
Source organism: Falco naumanni (assembly GCF_017639655.2). Classification (NCBI taxonomy): domain Eukaryota; kingdom Metazoa; phylum Chordata; class Aves; order Falconiformes; family Falconidae; genus Falco; species Falco naumanni. The sequence continues at coordinate 50,510,960 of NC_054062.1, read as the reverse complement.
CTGACACCCATAAGGTCATCAAACTAACTGCCTCCTTGACCCAGGGAAGGCCTTTCATCTTGTTTGTTTCAGATTTCCCAACACAAAGTTATGTCTTACTTTCTTCACATTATTGTTAGGAAGCTAATTTACCTGTAATTATTATCAGTCTCTGAAGGACTCTCAAAATGAAAGGCGTATCTGTTCTAGCACTCGATGTTACATAAATGGCAAGGAAAAAACCATGAACTTTCTCTGGAGCAAACAGAAGCCACCAAAGAGCTAAAATAAAACTTAAGCCAGAGGATAATACGGCGGAGACACTGGTTGTGCAGGAGTGCGTCTTCTCCTTGCAGCATCCCCCCAGCCAGCAGACCAGAGGCTCTTGCCCACGCTGCTGCATCAGCACCAGCTACAGAAGCAACACAAGGGGCTCAGCGCTGACCCCCAGCAAGACTTACAGCATCACCGCGGGAAAGGAGGCGCTCGCAAAAGCTAGGCGGCCGGCCCCTCCAGCACAGCAGGCTGCAGCCTTTGCAAGGATACTGGAAGGAGGCACAAGCAAAAAATAGTTTACAGATCCTACTGAACACCTCTGTAAACCACGATGTTGGCTAACGCAATCAGAAAGACCAATTTACTTATCAAGCACGATCAATGTTGCAAGCCATGTAAATAAACTGTTATCACATTGATGCAGACCAGCTAGAGAATTTAAGTTTTGCAGATACAAGGACAAGATAATTTAAGGCAACTGGCATCCTATGTAAAGAATGACTGCACTGAAGTAATTTCGGTAATTGTGATAGCCTACAGGTATTATGGATATTGTCTCTGCAGCAGAGAAATCATGCTGCAGTGAGACATCACTATGACAAATCGTGGAAATACTAAGGGAAGATATATTATCTTGTAAATTAACCTGCTCTTCATACAAGACAGGTGACCCTGCCAGATGAACACACTTCTAAAAGCAACAGCCATTTATAAGACAAATTATTTTACTTTTGGTGCTTCTCATTTGACTGTTGTGACATAAAAGATTTAGCAACTGGTTTACTGAGAGGCTCAGAAAGCTCGAAAGATCAGAAATATGTGCAATCAAAATCTAATTCATAGAAACAGCCAATTTAGATATCCTTGGATTAAAAAGCATCTTGCAAGAAGAGGTCTCTTTGGAGAAGCTTTTGCATTTGACTGATTTCTACCTTTAGTTCATCGGCCCCAGAACGACCACACCATACCAGCAGGGCTGTTCTGCTACGGAGTTTTCAGGACAGAACAGACTGCGGATAGGGGAAGGCGGTTCACGGGGAAGGCAGTCTCTGATGCTGTGCTGTGCTCTCAGCTTGCAGTGCTGTAGAAGGTTACACAGTCCTTGCAAGCAGGAATTACTGCAAGGCTCTCATCAGCGTTAAAAATAAAGACAGGGCTCTTTTCACATTTGCATGTTATCAAAATGAAAACCCCATGATAGGCAATGTTTTCATCCCCTCCTCCCAAAGAGCAGGAAAATGATCAAATAGATAGCACTGCTGATAACAGCCTGGTCCTTTATTTTCTGTTATATTTCACCGTATAGTAGTAAAATTAATAGTATGTATACAAATCCACACACTAATATGGTAAATAAGAGAAATACCATGTCCAAACAGGTTACATTTTAAGTTAGACTTTCTGTACCAATATTCACAGATAAGAGGAGCTCAAAAGATTAGTATCTCCTACTAGCGAAGAGGATGTCACAGAAGTGAAATTGCTCTTCCCTGCCTACAGGTATATCCTCACCTTACCTGGGATTTGGCTCCCAAATCACAGCCGCATTCCCCCGGGACAGATGCAAGGCTGGGGTCCGAAGGAGCACACAGCCCCTGCTCAGGCACATGTTGCAGCTCCCATTCGACAGTTACAACACAATTCACCAGAGGAATGGGAACACCCCCTATTGCCGTTGCAGAGCCGCCCAAGCAGAAGCACAGGGAGCAGATGCAATTTGCAGGGGGTCTCACCTGAGGCCACCACAGAGCTCTGCCACCTGCCAAGGGACAACCATCGCAGCGCCCAGGCCTCCTGCCTCCACCTCTCAGACGGGAACATCACCGCCATACTCCTACAGGAATTGTCTACCAGAAAGTTTTTTCTTTGACTTATGGGTATGTTTAGGTTGCCCCTTGCACAGGCAATCTTACTTTGTCTGCCACTTTTTCAGGTTGTTAGATTTTGTAAAAAGTGTGCAAGGTTTCCCAGGAGCAGAGGAAAAACTCAGTAGTGTTTCCCTTAGACAACAAAAAGCAAGAGGTTCTGATTTAAATATTTTCTGACAGGCAGCATGGGAGGCTATCTACAGATATTTTGAGAAACAGCTGCATCTATATTTCATAAGGATACACTATCAAGGAACACAGACCTATTTAGCGCTTTGCATTTAATTAAAGGCAACAGGGAAAGAGTCCTCTGCAGAACCTGAAAACGATAATATGTGGGTTGCGCCTCCAAGAACGACACAATTCTTCCCCGTAACATTATTAAATTTGAATTTTATTACTTTTTAACCTCACAGTAACTCAGAGTACTTTGGGGGATTCTTTCCGACAACCTATTTCCAAACAATGTCTCAAGAAGAGCTTCAAAGCTCAAAGAGACTTCATGAAAAGAATATGAAATCCATCTATATTACGCAAGCTAAGCAAAAAAGAGCTGAGCATTTCTATTGTGGAAAAACTACATTAATTAAGACTCTTTTATTACTCTTTGAAACAATTACCAAAAAGTTCAACATCATATGCTCCAACAGGTCGCAACTGACAAATGGCTCTTTATCCTTTCCCTACTGCAGAAACCAGCACACCCAAACTGCTGCAGAAAACCAACCCCATCCGTACCACAGCAGACTATCAGCTAGGTCAAGAACAAATTCGGCTGCTTTTTTGCTGGTTCAGGACCAATCCCAACATTCAGCAGCACAAAAGGAAACATGAATGTCCTGGTAGGAGAAGACCGGAGGCGGTGCGGGACTGCAGAAGGGCAGCGAGCTCACACACTGCCTTGCAGGAGCAGGAGGCAGCACGGAAAACTGAGGCAGCAGGTGTCGTGGAGACACCCCCCACACACACACTACCCCAGTGCCGGGCACTGGGGGCAATGGGAGGCACCTTCTGCTTTCAGCCCCTCCTGGAAGTTCTCAGGGTAAGAATCAACAGCAAATGGAAGCAGCGGTAACTCGTGTGAATAAAAGGGATGAATTAAAAAAGCATTAAACTGAAATAGCTTTCTTTAAAAAAGTATCTAGGATACATGAAAAGCATGATGACATAAAGAACTAATTGTCTGGAAAAATTAAAATTTGCAAAACCTACTTTAAGAAAGCCAAACCACGGAACATAAGCAAGCAACTGGCCAGCACCTGTGTCTACTGGAGTACTAAAACAGGGTGTGAACCCAGGAGTTTCTTCTGCACGCAGACAGATTTTTATTTTTATTTTTAAATTCAGTTTATTCTATTTATTTCAGATCGAGAACATATACTATGTTAATAATACATGAATAACATATACTGTATTAACATATAATGAAGTTAAGAAACAAATGAAACATTTTAAACCCATTAAATCTCATTTCCCTTTTCCCTTCCATGGAAAAGCCAAGCTGTGGGACTCAGTTTCCCCACTCGTGAAGGACAGAGCTCACCTGCACCCAGGGACTGCCTGGTGACAGCCAGGGGTGCCTGCATGGTGCTCGCCCCTGCCAGGCAGCCTGGCACGGCAGTAGTAAGGGCCAAGAGGGAATATTTACTCATCCAGCTCTCCGGGTTCCAAATGAAGCTGATTCAGGTTTCTCTGTGCTTGCATGCCTCCCAAAAACCACCTCAGCTTTGCAGGGGAATACCTTCCGTACTGAATAACCCACTACGACTAAAGTACAAACCACGTTTTGGTAATTTTCCTTATGATATCCAACACACCCAACAGATTCAAGTAATAACAAAGCATTTTTAAGTGCTTTGAGTGTGGTTTTCCACCACAGAAATAAATTTTTATTTATAATTGAATTTCATTTTCCTTCCAACTTCGTCTTGGCAGATATCATAAGGGAAAAAAAGTAAATCCCTTCACAAATAGGAAGTCGTTTATCATTTTCTAACACAATAACACTTAAACATTAAGAACAGGATTAGATGTATATTCAGCTATGTAATTGCTTTCACAGACATACAGCCTGTGAACGTGGTTAACAAAAGCAACTTAAGTCGAGAGATCTTTTTTAATTACATATCCACACCTAAACGAGAATTAATCTCTTTGAAAAAGCAATTAAAATTAAATCCAAAACGAGATTAAAATCAGTGACTTAAAACGTTCCAAAGTAAAAATCAACTGCTCCAGCTGCAGCAGCAGCAGCGGAGCAGCCCAGGGGCTGCCCGCCCGGGAAGGGAGGCGGCGCTGGCGGGCGGAGGGGAAGGGGCTGCTCTGCCCCACGGAGCTCAGCTCGTACCGGCTGCCCCCTCCCAAGCCCCTCTGGGCCAGCGGGCACAGGTAGCCCCCGTTGCACACTCCTTTCACCTTTTTTCCGCTCTGCACTGATGGGACTGAGCAGAAATGGTTTTATATTTTCCGACATTCAGCTCCTCCCCCAGACTCACCCGGGATGTCCCCCCCCGGTCCTGGAGGCCTAGGACTTCTCTGCCAAGGTGAGCTACGTTCATACCAACACAACAGGCAAAGCAGCAGCTCGGATAGATGTTTAAAATATATAAGGAATATTAAGAAAGAATAAGTAAAACTAAAACCAGGGCACAGTCTACAGCAAAAGCTATATGGAATGACTTCAATTTAGCAATACTGACTCCTCTGCCATCTTTAGTTATTATTCAGTCATTTAATTAAATTTTTCATTATAATCCACATATTTATGCACGTCACACTTCTTCATATGGCTATAGTGCAGCAACAAAACTGAGGGCATAAAAAATGTGCAGATCTGTACGCGGCGGGCAGTAAGTTGTCACGGCTCAAGAAAGCCACCAGTGACCTGCCCCACCTGAGCACCCCGCTCACCTCTGCTCGGGGCAAACGGGGGGGCAACCAGACTGAAGACGGGCTGCAGCCCGCTGCTTTTAGACTTGTGTTTGAGTTCGGTTCCATTTTCCTTCTCAAATATACTTATGAGACGTTACTGAAAACTGTGGGTCAGCTTGTCTCCCCTTCTTTGCTGCTTTGCAGACTCCCCGCTCCCACTGGATCCAGCTCTGGATGAACAGCTCTGTGTTCCTCATAAAAATACTGCCGGTATTTTTGCCATTCAACTTGCGAAAGAAAATCTGGAAGTCAAAACTGATGCACTTGGGCCAAGGCTAGGACAGCTCAGACGTTCAAACAGTGGGGAAACCCAACAAAACGCCACCAACTGTGGATAAAAGCACAGGGCTTGTAGATGTTGAAGAGGGAAGCTTTTCCTTAGGAAAGCTAGCAAAATAGGGACCAGGGAAAGCCCCACTGGAAGGAAAGAATAAAAGGCTCTCGATGGAAGAGTTTCACCACCAAGATGGAAAGCATATTAAAAAAATGAAGATGAATTCAGCTCATGCACATGTACACAGCTGTCCGGTCCCCAAGTCCATTCAAAGACAAAGATTAGCTTTCATTTGGAACATTTTTCTCTACACTGAATGCTAAAAAGTCATTACATATAGTCACAGAAATCTCAAGGGATGCAGAGAAAGACTTAGGCACAAATCGTGCTTCTGCCTTTGCATGCTCACATCTGTGTAAAACATTGCATGGGCTTCACTAGTTCAAACGAGTGCAAGCTTATTTTTTCTTCAGATCATTTTAAGATAATTCTCAACAATTAAATTGCAAACAGGATCAGCAAAATGTGGGATCCCACTCACGTGTGTACACATAAAAAAGGCTGATCTGTTGAACACCCTCCATCCTCAAATCACAAACACACTTGCTTCAGTCCTACTAAACCCTGGATTATTGTGGAAAGTTTGAACCATGCCAGTGTTTGGATATCAATGACATTTTTGAAGCACATTGATTTATTTCTTTGCAAGGATCAATCCTGAAAACACAGATGGACACCAAAGCTGTGGCAGCGGGAGGCCGGCTGCACGGGGCAGCACTGTGATGATCCCATGGTTTATCCAAATTAACAATGAATTGTTACAGGAAGCTAGGGTAAGTTCTTTATTTTCCTGAGAAAAGTTATTGGGCTTTATGTTCCACTAAAAAAACCTACCTGATTTGTTATATCAACATAACCAATTTCTTCATGATACAGACACGAACATGTTTGCCACCCAGTGTGTTTTCCAGTATTTAAAAATAATAGAACCACCGTATCATAAAATATCACAGAATACAGATATGGCACTATATTTCTATATGAAAAAATACTACTCAGATATACTAAAAATATGAAAAATACCTGAGAGAGCCCAACAATCCCAGTTAACCCCAGAGCCTGTCTTTAGCTCTCAAAACACGAGTGCAATGTTTTATTCCTACCTGCATGCAGTACTATCATTACTCTGAAGGCATTTTTCCTGACATAATGTCCATGCATTTAATAACATCAAAACTACCTCCTTTTAGTGCATAACATTTCAAACCTCAGCAGAAATATAAACCAATCGTGAGTTACGGGCAGAGCCTACAACACTCAACACACTCTTGACATTTGGCAAAAACAAGTCTTGAAAATGGTAAGCACCTTCTATTGGTATGGATGAAAAATACTCATTAGCTGTTGAAGAGGTAAATTTACGGATTTAAAAAAAAAATAGTAATAAACGAGTGCTTTAAGAATACCTTAGAAAAACTACTTGGAGTTAGACAAAATGCCTTTCAGGGCTAAGGAAGTAGACCTGATTAAGTCCATTCCTACAAGTAACTGTGAGGCACATAGACGATTTCTGCATAAAGAGAGTACAAACATTACCCAAAGTCATTAACTGGTAGGCAGGAATTAATATGTTTACAATTCAAGCCAAGTGATAAATATGCATAAATAAAAGGAAAATACTCATGGCGTCCCTGTGAATTATTACAACTTTTTTTTTTTCTTGTTCCTTATTAAATAGAAAAATTAACATGTACAAGTATTCTGCTTTTGCTAGTTACTGGTGTTTTTCTAGCTAGGAATCCTCACCTTGTAATTTTTCCTAGCAACACCTGAAAATAAAAAGTTTGCATTAAAAAAACCCAACAATGACAGCAACAACAACCTCAAACCCCAAAACAAACAAACAAAGAGAGACTGTCAAGTTCAACTCTGTTTAAGTAAAATATTATGAAAAGCATCCCATCATAAATTCTCTATTAAATGAGCTCGTATGGAATACAGTGACAAGAGCAAGGGACACGATCCTTCACTAAGTGTTTTGTTAGAGGAAAAGACAGAAGCGCCTGCAAAAAACAGAGAGATCTGTGCAAATACAAAAGACGCCCCAAGAGTAAGGCTAGCCCTCCATGGGGCGGGGGACGCAGCAGCTCTCGCACGAAGGCTCCGCAGCCCGCACACCCCGTAAAGGCAAGGCAAATCCCCACTTCTTCCATGAAACTCCCAAGCACGTGGGACTGACTTGCCCTTTTTTCCCTTTCGCTTAAGAACCAGCATCCCTTGTGTCGGCCAACAAAAATGTCTGTGACATGGTGTGTCAGCTTCCAGGAGGCCATGATCTGTCTGTTTAGCATCACCCTCAGGCCCCAGGAGCTTATCGTGCTCCTTATTTAGATAATCAATTGCTGCAGAGCTTATCCGTCATCTGGTAATTGATGTGAAATAACAAAATTATACATCAAAACAAACCTCATTAGCTCATCATCCCAGCTCATCACCAGAAATAAAATCTTAGCTCACAAATAAAAGTTCCAGTGATGTTTACTGCTATCCTTCAATGAAAGATTTGATTTATATCATCTCACAGAGAAGTAAAACTGAGTTCAATAAATAAATACAGCTTCCATAGCTGGAGTGGGACATAATAGATTGCAGAAGGTACAGAGACAGGCAACCAGAGCAGCAGCCTGGAGAAGAGAAGGCTCCGGGGAGAACTTCTAGCAGCCTTCCAGTATTTAAAGGGGGCTTATAAAAAAAACAGAGGAGACTTTTATCAGGGCTTGTAGCAACAGGCCAAGGGGGAATGGCCTTAAGCTGGGAGAGGGGAGATGTAGATGAGCTGTGAGGCAGAAATTGTTCCCCGTGAGGGCGGCGAGGCGCTGGCCCAGGCTGCCCAGAGCAGCTGTGGGTGCCCCATCCCTGGCAGTGCTCAAGGCCAGGCTGGATGGGGCTGGGGGCAGCCTGGGATGGGGGGAGGGGGCCCTGCCCAGGGCACGGGGTGGGACGAGATGATCCTTAAGGTCCCTTCCAGCCCAAACCAGTCTGTGACGCTATGACAAGGGGATGGAGAAGCTGCCTCCTGAGTAGGGGCCATGATGTCCCGGAGTCTTCCAAGAAGGCAGAGGAGGGATGTATGCGACTGAGGTTTACAAATTCACAGAGGTGGTGGATGAAATGAGTGCACAGCTGTTATCCACAAATTTCGCAGTATTAGAACCAGGAGGCAGCTGCTGAAGCTAATGGGAGATGAATTTCAAGCAAATACGAGATGGTACTTTTAATTTAGGCATTTATTTCTTTAAACACCGTGAGCGATGGAAGTTGTGCATAAGGAAGTCCCATGAATTAGTAACATTTAGAGACAAGAAGCGATCATTTCAGCTCCCCGTCCAGCAAAGTTCCCCACCAAGGCTTCGGCAGAAGGGGAGGTGGAGGCACAGAGAGGGGGAGGATGTGGAGACACTCAAGTATTAGGGTGCTACTTTGGATTCCTAGAAGGGAATTGAAGCACCACAGCGCTATAAGAAAGATAAATTTATTTCTGGGTTTTCAGAGATTTCAAAGTGATAAGCACATGGGACTTCCAGCAAATCTTACTGACTTGCACCACCACCTCTTCCTGAAGCCCACCTCCTGTGACCACCAAACCTGCTCCCCCGCTGCCAGCCCCCGTCGCAGCCCCCCCAAAGCAGGCAAAGGTACCAATTGCCGTGCAAAAGTCCCGTTAGCCACCGCCACCTACAAACCGGCCCGGCCACCAGGGCTGCACCCAGCGCCCACCCAGCGCCCTGCAGGGCGGCTCCTGCCCTCACCCCCCCAGCCCCCCCGACCACCCCCAGCCCCCCCCCCCCCCCTGCCCCAGCAGCAACCTTAGTTACTGGGCTGTAGCGCAATATTGACAGGGACCCCGCTGATTTAAAGCGTGTGCTAATTATGCTCCTCAGCTGCTGCTAAATATTAATATTTAAAGTACTGAGCTTACTCAAAAATTGAAGAAAATTAAAATGCAGTGCTACTTTTAATGGTTTTCAATGTAGTATGCCAGAAGTCAGGTTTTATGAAGGACAGACCATTTTTATTGTACTGTATTTTGAAGAGCTGCAGACAGGATTAAGAAGGACTCAGCCTCTACTGCCTACTGTACACTCGTTTAACGTCACTATCAGGCTTCCCACGTTTATCATCAGACTGCTCCTAACACAACTTATTTAAATACTTAGTGCTTTTAGGATGTTCAGACTTTAAAAAAAGAACTTCTTATATCCCTTTCTTAAGGTAAAACTTTGTCACATACATTTTAATACACACAAGAATCAAGACTTTGCATAGTCAATCATCAATTTAGCATTCCCTTATTCACAAATGCTGAAGCTGCTAGGTTATCTTATTAAATAAATAAATAAAAATAAGCTGTAGCACTGGCACTACTCAAAGCTTAACATATTTTTCTATACAAATACTTGACACTAGTACTAGCAACAATGTAGATATGAATATTTTTGCTCAGCCTAAGTTCTTTCAAGTCTTCTAATGTGATGTGCCTCTATCACGTAATGTATTAACAAAATAAAGCTTCCAACAGTTTCCAACTCGTTCTGGATATAAAAAAAAAAAAAAAAAGTTACTGTTTTGGTTTGATTTTTAAAAGAGATGTTGGCCTATGGAAGTTTGTTACTATGCTGGCTTGCTGGCTACTTTATGACATGAACATTTATACTACTGTGTTTAAGCAATACATGGTGGATTCAAAAATATGCTTAAATAAATCCCAGGTAAGACTCTGCTGTTTAATTACTCATTCTGCAGGAAGAAATTGTGTGAAAAAGGCCATACTGACCAAGAACATACAGAATTTTTTCTTCCCAGAGCATCAAACAGACTGAAACTCTTTTTTAGATTTGTAAAACCGTTTTTAAAATTTGTGGGGGCCATCACATTCATACCTTTACAACACGTCCCTCATTAAACAAGGGAGTAGAAGCTCTTAACTGCGAGCATACGGCTAAAGCTTTGGTGTGCCCATGATGTTGCAACCTGCCTCCTTACATCTGTTTTCATTCACTACCATTGTTGCTCTGCCATGTATCAAAATTATTAAGGGCAATTTTATTTTGGTGCCTGCATATGGATTTTGGAAACTACACTATCAGTTCATTTCTGAAAATTATGGCCAAAATACCTAATTCTGGTTTAGACTCAGAGCATTCAATTTACTTCTGACTATTTGCACTGTTCAATTTTCTCTCTTACATAATTTTCCATGATTTCAATTTTCACTCGTTTCATATATTTTACCTTAGCTTGTTTGTTAGGTTTTTTTTGAAGTATTATGCATTAGCACCACACTGCTGTCTGGGCTTCTAATGTTAAGGCAACATGTAAAAGCACATAAAAGCCTGTATTTTTATGCTATATTTGAATTTTAAATAGTTCAATATTTCAAGCAAGAAGACCTTACCGAGGGTTTGGGAGTCTACATTACCTTATAACATTTAACGGCTCTACAGTTTGACGGAAAAGTTGCATTAAATCCTCCTTTCAATAAAATCAATGTTGTATAAATAATATATTATTCCACCAAAGAGCAAATATGCAACAGATGAAACTATGCCCATTATTTGTTACATTTGCCTTTCCTTTGTCTGTAACTTGAATTCTAAGATTCATGCTCATTCCAGATTTCATTAGGTGCTTAAATCTGAAACCGTTCATTTGAAGGCAATCAAAAGTATGATCAGATTTTTTATTTTGTATTTTTAAATGGGGCAGTATTTCTCCCTTTGCCATAAAGCAGTTGGAGATATATCCCTGAAATCTGATGAGGTAATAAAATAAACAAGACAAAACAAACTATTAACAAAGTTGGCATAATATTCCTTTTAAAAATTTCACCTACACTTACAGTTTCTCAAGATATCTTAATAAGAATGTAATTTCACATTTGCTCTTACTGAACAAATCCAACATGTTGATTTATTATTCAGATGGGCACAAAGGATTTCTGAAATGCAAAAAGAAGGGCTATAAAAGCACAAATCATCAGTAATGACGACAAGCTAAACTGCCTTTCAAATATGAACAAAATGCAGCCATTTAGGGTATCATACATCATGGTCTCCCAGACCCTCATTTATTTCCTAACTGTACAGGCTGCATGATAATTTAACCAGTGCAGAATTCTGCATCTGTTGAGAACATCTTTATTAGGCAAGTGATTCCGCAGCCCGTACACACCACAAGAGACTAGTTCATAAACCTCATCCTTAGAAGAACAAACAAGCACTTCCAATCATCACTCTAGTTCCCCTCCCAAAAACATTTGTGTACTGAAAATGGACTTTTCCAAACTATACGCACAGTGAAAATAAGAAGGAAAAAAGGAGGAAAAAAACCAAAACAAAAACAAAAAACAGACCACAACCAAAAAATGACCTCCTATCCCAATAAAATGAAGACTTCTTTCTTTGTATGAATGACAAACTAGTATCTACAGAAATTTGGAGTCCTAAGGAGACAGCATTCAACTGGAACTCAAAATCTCAGCTTTAGTTGGTAAGACCTGGGGTTGTATTTTTCGTCCAATGATCTGTAGAAGGGAAATTAAGAGAGAGGTCTAAATCCTGCTCATACTTATACCAACAAAGTACAGAAATAACTACCATAGTAATAAGGTTACTCAGCATTTTCCTTCTTAGAGCAGAAACCCCATAAATAGCAGTTCACTTAATCAGCTATTTAATATTGTAGCTGCACGCAGGTATTATGGGTATTATACACATAATCTTAAATCCACTTTATCTTCAAAATGTTCCTCCAAGTTAACAGATGTGCAATTACTCGCACTTTACAGATAAAGAAAAGACATAAGCATAGTCTCAAATGAATTGTCCAAGCTCATGGAAAAAACTCATCGTGGAGCAAGACACTAAATTAAATCTCTCAAATTTCTGCCGAACATGACTCCGAGAGACCTTATTTCTTTGTCATCACAGCCAAGCAGATTATATCCTTCCTCAAAGCAAGGATATAAGGATACAAGGATTTGATTACGTGAGGATCCGTTTGAAATTCAAGCCGAGTTTGCATTCACCTCAGCTGGAGGAGAGGAGCATATTTAACATTCCTCCATTTTTCTTCCAATGGCAGGTTCAAGTAAGTAAATAAATAACAAAATTAGCACAGAAAGCCAGGCAGCTATCATATAAAGGCACAAAAATAATGACCTAATTAATGTGAACGAAGATTCAGCAATGCAAAAATATTTGCTTTTAACAAAGATATAACAACAGCATTGGTCCCAAAAGCCTACAGAGGGAAAAGGCCCAGCACTGCCCATGGCTCCGTGCTTCAAACCAAGCAACTTCACCCTTCTTTCCGCTAAAAAGGAGGTGGTAAGGCTCTGCAACAAACCAGGCTAGTCCTAAACAATTATGTATACCCCGAGTAACCTAGCTCATATGTTTAGTGTCAGCACTTTAATTACTCCTCCTAACAGAAGTTACTTAACCCATCCCCAGCAGGACAGGCACCAGGTGGGAGCACCCTCCCGATCCCAATCCCGATCCTGATCCCAGGCCAGCAGCTCGGGCACGGACCCCAACCCTTCAGCTGGGGCTGCTGGAGGCCGGCGGCATCGCCCGCCCGTCGCTCAGCCCAAGCCAAGCACGTGGCGCCAGCGCTTTCCTTGGCTTCTCCTGCCGACAGGCCCTGCGCCCAAGCGTACAGTCCACGTTTGAAACTAACATAGTTTAAATACCAGCTTTCATGCTGATTGTGAAAATGACTTTGATGTTGGTTATCATCTTTTCCACGCTGGTGTCAGCTGAACCACCTGGCAGGTAACTCAGGCTCTGGCTGCCACATGCTTTTCCCTGAGCTGGATTTGAGCTTGTTTTCTCAAAGACTGACAAGAGCTTCATAGACTGTTCCAGAAAATTACATTTCAGTGATATATTGTAGGACCTGCACGTTCTAGCGGAGTGTGACGACAGAAAACACCTGCTGGACACAGACATCTCCCCCAGCACAGTGTTCACCGCGAGCAGTGCTCTAGCCAAAACCCCTGCAGCTGTAAGGAGCACAAGGAGGACATGCCCCGGTGCTGCCAGCCAGGAGGGCACGGGGTGACATTCCCACACCAGCACAGGACCAGCACCTCAGTAATTCAGATATGCCCTGTCTCCCTCATGCTCCCCTTGAAGCTGAACATAAGGAGAAAAGACAGAGAAGAAAAGAAAAAAAAAAAGAGCAAAACCTGAAGTCTGTAATACCAGGCTGTGCAAGAAGATTAACATTTATAAATACGCATAGATGCTCTCCACAAAATTCTTATGAAATTAGCAGTGTGGAAGGAGGACCCCTATACTGTACTTCTCCACAGAGAATACCACGAGAAAATCTGTCTCACCGCTCTCAGATACAACCTGATGATTTTATCACTCACTCCAGAAGTCCAAGGCAGGACTTCCATCTGCACACCTGCACCTGCTATGGGAGTGAGCCACCGCAGCCCTGAGCAGGGCTCGCTCCTCCTTGACAAACAAAAAAAGGCAATCTGGGAAGGTAGGACACTCCATTAGAGAGCTATAACTTTGTTGTCTAAAAAAAAAAAAAATAATAATAATAATGAGGTGCTACTTTTCTCTTTGCATCATTCCAGGTCGAAGTCAGGCCTCTCTCCCCTTTCTCAAGTGTTTTTTTGCACTACATTTCATTATGCAACAGTTGCGCTCAGCATTTTTTAAAGGCTGAAAAATAAGCAAATGGGATGATGAAGCATTTCCATTTTCCCAGTGTATTTACTTCTATACGCTTTTACAGTAACATGAAGCGTGATAATTAGGAAACACATCATTTTTCACAAACCATGATTTAAAATATCGCATGGTACACCAACAGTATCAGCAGTTACACGTGTGGGATAAGCAGGAAGCTGGTCCACAACTGGTAAGTCCTTTCTAATTCTCTAAAAACCCTACAGAAAAATGCTGTGTCTTGCCTCGCTTTATAAATGGGGCATATGCATAATGCTGCGCAACAATAATCAGCCCTGGGACAACAACTTCTAAATATAATTATGGAGAAGACAAGAATGCTGTTTAACTGCTGCTGTTGGAAGGCTTTTCCTTTCCAGTCACTAAGGTTATCAAACAATAGTATTTTCTTCGAACAATCATGCCCTGCACGTCCTGGGATGCAGTCTGCACAGCACACATCTCCAGCTTGTGAAAAAGTAACAGCATCTACTACCACTGCTCTGTTTGCTGACGCTGAAGTAGCATACTTATTTAAAACATGGTCACCACGCCACATAATTTACCCATATCTGTATACAGGCTGCAGACAAAAATAAATTTAGTTTGATATAGAGAAAACCACAGAGGCCCTGGAATACAGCAAGTCAGTGCTGCTGAAAAGAAAAGACAGAAAAACAAAAAAAACATGGAATGCGTTTTTGTATCAACAAGCAAGTTGGTATTTTTCTTTCCACCTGTGTCTTTGGGAAAAAAAAAATCTCTGGTAAGAAACCCAGAAAGATAATAAACTGCGATGGAGACCGTGCCACCAGCTCACTTGTGGTCCAGCTGCGGGAAGCGCACAGCACCTGCTGCCCAGGGCAGAGCAGCAGGCGATGCAGTGAGCGTGGCCCTGGGCACCCTCCTTCAGGGATGAGCAGCACCCTTGCAGAGATAAGGCTGGGCGGGAGGAGAGCAGAGTACCTGGGCAGGTAGCAGGCAGGGAGAGCAACTGAGCTGCCCTCTGCTGACTGTCTGGTTCGTGGAACACTCCTCCGATCCAGTCCTGCACAGCTAAACTGCAGTTAAACAGGCGAGGATTTCTGTGTACTCATCTCCACACTCCCACGCTGCTGTTTATGTGGCAGACGGGTCTGTGAGGATTTCTTTACCTGCTGTCGGGCTCTATCAGCTGAGCCCGGTGCAAACATTGCAGAGCTGGCACAAACAAGGTGCTCCAGCCGCTGCGGCAGCAGCAGGCATCCATTGGTGCAGCGGTCTGCTCCAGCTAATTAACTCTAAAAAGACATCCAGGACTTGAGCCAGTATTTCTGCTGCATCGTGCTACGTCGATGTATGAACTTGTTCAGCGCTTGGCTTGGGCGTCCCTCCCCGCTGCGGTGTGGCACGGGGCGCGTCCAGCCGGGCAGCAGCGGGGCATCGCATCCCAGGGCTCGCCCAGCCGGGCTGAGCCGGCACCTGCAATCAGGGGCCCCTTCGGTAACTCCAGAGGTCAACAATCCTTGGTGATGCTACCGATGGCGGAGGTAGTGTTGCTACAACCTACGTGCTGTGTGCCTGGTGGTAACGGGGCTAAGGGAGTTTCATGCTGGGGTGGAAAACATTTATTAAGTGGCAACACCACGGAAACCCTCCGTCGGGGTTGCGGGGAGTGGACGGCGCAGCTCCCGCTGATTGCCATGCCTCACATGACACCCTCTGCCAGCCTGTCAGATGGGGCCCGTTACATACACCTGACCCATTTAATTTCCAACTTTATGCAAAACACCTCTGCAACGTCCTCTGGAAAACGGCAAAGTGATTTGCGAGCAAAGGAGGCAAGACGGGATTTAAGTTTTAGGAAGGTTACCGCGTCCGTCAGCCCCGGCTGCCTGTCAAGCCTTTGCTTCGCTGGGAACTCGCGTCCATTTTACTCGAGGTTTAAAAGCAACGGGCGCAGCTACTCGCTCGGTACCTTGAAATACTTTCCCTCCACGCCAGACGCCGCTGCCCAGGAGCAGCGGGGCAGACCCGCGGCGTGCCGGCCTCGGCCCCAGCACCGCGCCGGGAGCGGGGGGCGCCGGGCAGCGCTGGGCACCGCTCCCGCCGGGCCCGGCACTGCGGGACGCGCCCGCAGGGCCCAGCGCGGCCGCGCGGCGGGACGGCCCCCCGCCCCTCGCCCCGCCCCCCGCCGCGCCCCGCCCCTCGCCGCCGCCGGGCCGCCCCCGGCCCCGCCTCCCGCCCCCCGCCCCAGCCCGCTCCCGCCCGGCTGGGGGACGCCGCCGGTCCCGCTCAACAAGTTCCCCCCGAGCCGCCCGCCCCGCGGCGCGGCCCCGGCCGAGGAGCGACCCCCCCCCCCGCCCCCCTCCCCCGCCGCGGCGCCCCCTCCCGCCCCCCGCGCCGGGCGCCGCAGCCGATGAGGGCAGCGGGGGGAGCGCGCGGCGGCGGCTGCCTCTAGCGAGCGCTCGGGCGGCCGCAGCTGAGCCCCGGCCGCGGGCGCCGGCGGGCGGCAGATGCGCGGCCGGCGCGGGGCTCCCGACGGCCACTCGCCCGGCGGAGGGAGGGAGATGCAGCGCCCGGGCAGCGCGCAGACCGCCACTTCTGCCTGAGGGAGTGCAAGGTAAGCTGGCCGCTGCCCCGGGCCCGCCGCGCCGAGGGCTGCCCGCCGCCGCCGGCAGGGAGACCCCCGCCAGCCCCGCGTCCCCGGGTTTTCCCGAGGAAAACTTGCAGGGAGGAGGAGAACGCCTCAGCTGCGCGCCCGCGGGAGCGTTATGCAATGGTCGGTGCCCGCCTGGAACGGCGATCGCGGTCGGTAACTTTCACGGCAGAGCGGGAGAATATCGCTGCACGCGCCCGAAGCCCTACTTTCTTCTAGAAAAATACCAGCCTTTGCCCTAAAGCTGCCGTCCTGGTGCCGCCGGGCAGGGGAGGGGTGTAGCAGGGGGATCGAGGGGAGATGCACAGAGCGCTTTTAGGCTTTTGCAGGATTGATGGCAAGCAACTACCGCCGCTTATTAACTTCAGCGCTGGCAGCCCGAACGCAGCCTGAACGAAGTGGCGCTACACCATGGCAATGGAAGAGCAGCGGTTGTGCTCATCCACCAACTTGCGCTATCACACTTCATTAAAACCCAAACAAACCCACAAACCCTGCTGCTGCTGTTCTGTAGCTGCCGTTCCTGAGAAGCAGCGCTTCTCCCAATTTAATACACCACTCCGCCCCCGCGAGTTCCCCATCACCATCATCCAACACCTTTAAACCAGAGATGCCGTGAAAATGCAGTAGGCAAATGGGACAAAAGGAAGCACGGATCCAGCACCACAGTCGCGGTCCTGGACCTTGCACCTTGCAAGGACTCCAAAGATTCGCGTTTCCATCTTGCCTTCCTATTGCTAGTAAAAATCCTCTCCGGTGACCTCAGCGTCTCTACTTTAATGCCATGTTTACATGGAGTTACGGCAGCGAGGGGGATGCAGGACTGCAGTTAGCTCGGGTCTGTTTGGGGGAGGCGGGGGGCAGCAAGCCCTGGCACAACGGGGACATCTGGCAACGGTGAAAGCAGAGAGAATATGTTCTCTGCTTATGTCACCATCTCCCGAGGGGTCTGTCCCAAAGGAACCGTGCCCCCCTCTCTGCTACAAGTCAGAATAGGTAATGGAGTGGTTTCGTTTGACCTTGTATGTCTAAGCAGCTAAAATCCCGCATGCACATCACTGAGGAAAATTTAACTCATTAGGCTCTATGATCGGGAAGTTTGGAAAGACCTGTTTTTCTAACCTCTGAGAATGATTTTATTTTTAGATATTTTTTTTCTTTCCGCTGAATGCTGGAAAGCGATAACAGAAAGAACAGTAACAGGTCATACCTAATATAAACTGGGCATTTATTCCCTCTGCTTATGTGTTTCATCATGCTTACCGTTTGTATTTACAGTGCTGTCAGGAATGCTGCATGTATCAAGGTTAAAATCTAGCTGCTAGATGGAAAAACTACTAGCAAAATAATAAATTTAAAAAACCCCAGTAATAATCACATGACATGGAACTGTCCTAGCCACGTACTCAGAATAATTTAGTGTGAAATTTCAAGCAAATGTATCTATAGTAAAAATACGACAAGCATGGAGAGTTGCATATTCCCTTACTTCTGGTGTGAAGCCTATTGGCGTGTTACCAGCCTGCTCATCCCTGCTTTTCTTAGCTACAGTAATACTGTTCTCTTCAAGTACAAATAACAGTTCTGAGTTAAAAGCTGGATTTTTTTTCTAGCCTTATAAATGCATAGAACAGCTCAGATGAAAATATCTCAGTGCTCAGCTATTACTAATTTATCATCTGGAGGTTTATATTCTTCTATACAGTGATGGCATACATTCGCTGATTTCAATAGGAATGCATAATGTATATTGCTAATCCAAATACTTACACTGAACAGTTGTAAAATATTTTTTTTTTTGTCCCGGAGTTTAGGTGCTGTTGCATTTAAAGCATACTGCCTTCCTAGAGTGAGCTCACTGGGGAAGGCTGATACCACAAAATAAGCTTTAATTTATTTTTTTGGTAAGGATGTCACGGTGCCCTTGATGAAAAATATGTATTCTTTAGGACTCCATAGTTATTAACGATGTGTGTTTTTAACAAGACATTCAAAGTAATTCTAATCTTGAGTGAAATCAGTGCCTTTCCCCCAGATTGACACATAGAAAAACCAGCTGGGCAACAGCACCACAAAAGGAAGTATTAGTTACTTATCAAGAGGGACAGCACTTAACATTCAATGCACCCTTCTACTAATTAAGCTCACAAACAAGTAGCTAGCTCCTAAGAGCATCTCTGCATTTCCCACACCACCCCCCCCAGTTAACTGTTTCACTGACAGAAGCATTTTAGCTTGAGAGATACACAACATATGTAATTAATTCAGAGGAAAGAAAGAAGAAGAAAAAAAGAGCTAAGTTCAATAGAGATTAACATTTAGAAGGAAAATATGACTAAGAAGCCCAGGAGCCCGCCCAAGTGCCGAATCTCAGGGTGTGCATCGTCTTCCTGACATGCACTACCGGGGACTGAACACTACTGGTCACCACAACACACTGTTCCCTCACTTGGAAATCCAAACTCAACGACAGACTGTACAAATGACAAGGAAATATTGACGCTAATGCTCTGTTTATCCTGTTCTGGAGAACAGAAAAGCAAACCTAGCCATACCAGTCCTTTGCAGGGACTGACGTGGTGTAGTGAAAGCCAGGGGAAACCTATCAGCTTGCCAAAAATCCATGCTCAAGTGTAAGGATACCTCCACAACGCTAGTGAGCTGCGATGCCTCAAGGCAGTTCCTTATCTGACCATAGTCATGCTGGACAGGGCGAACTGAGGATGTGCAGTCATGTAATTCGTGCATACTTGAGGAAATTACAGTAAATCTAGAATATTTGAGAACATAAAAAACTCACATAATTGTTTAAACTAGCTATTAAAAAGGTCTTATTATGCTTTATGACAGCCACTGTTTAAAGAACTGCTGATAATTTGTGCCAGATACTAAAAAACATGTAAGCAACAAATCTATTTTATAGCCCAATACTCTCTTATATTTTTACTAATCAGTTTGCAAATTAAATAGGCTTTAAGGAAATGAGATCACGAGCATATTTTAAGGAAGAAAAAAATATCTCAGAGTGGTAAATTCAGTGGGAGTTCCATATTTAGCCATCTGAAAATTGGTGCTTTTGTTTATTCTGCTTAGAATATACTGTATAACCTGTGAACAGACACCAATACGACTCATTAGTTATTGACATTCAAATTTAAATTGTTATTAACCACACAGAATGTGATCGGAGCATTCTCTTATTTTAGTAGCACATCCTCACTTCAAAGTCTTATTTACTACAATTTTACTACATTTAGGCAGTAAACAGCCTCTCTGCTGATCCCTTAATACTCTCAAAAATAGTTCAGCTTGTTCGTACATTTGCACAGCCCAGCGTTGTGGTGCTCAGTGCCTGAAAACTCGCCTGCTCTCCAGTTATACATACAAGCACAAGCCTCGCAGGCAAAGATAATTGGTTGTAAAACTAACAATTCAGTGCTCAAACAGCAACTCCTGGTGTCCTTTCCCTTTGCCTGTTTTTTCCCCCTTTGGTGGCAGAAGGACACCAGGCCGGATTTTACTCCAGCAATAGTTTTTCCAGCCAATTTCACTGATTTCAGTACAGAGTGTAGAAGAATAAGGGCCATTTTCACAGTCTGAATTAAAGAGATGGATTTAAAAGCCCTGAGTCTGAAGGCCTCCAAGTCCTACGGCATTTGGCTGCAGATCTGAACTTCTTAGTCCATCCTTACAAGAGGAGGATTTTTGTCCTTGCAGGGAAGTGCCGGAGCTTTACCAAACATCAGGTTCCCCAGTCTCTGCGCATCGCTGATCACTTGGCCTCAGACTCAGCCTGTATCAAAAAAGTGTGTTAAACATCCCGCAAAAGCCACAGAGTTATGGCCCAATAGATCTGAGGCTGCAGCAACTAAGAGAGACAGACTGGAGCAGTCATTTGTAACCAGCAAAACGCTCGCCCACTGCGTGCTGCTCTCCATGTCACAAATCCAACTGCATGGCTAAGTGCAGCCAAACCGCATGGAAATTTCTAATACTGGAAGTGAGACCTTAGTATTAATTTTCAGTGCAAGTAAAATAATAATATTCAGATACTGAGAAGCAAACCAAACCAAAGTATTCACCCATAGTCCAGCAGTTAATGTTCAGGAGAGCTGAAGGAAGTGGTTGGCCAGCGATCCCACAAAAAGGAACATTTCACTAAACGACTACAACAGTCTGAGATGAACCGGTCACGGCACTGGCTTTTTGCTGCAGGAAGGTTACCAGTTTGGTTTCTAAAACCTTCATCTGACACCAGAGTTTCATTAACCAGGCTAGCAGTGCGGGTGGGCCAGAGAACATGGAAGCACCTGGCTTTTGCACCTGATTTAACAAGAGCTGCAGCAACAGCACATGGGCTGGCACGCTGCCTTCTGAACAGCACCCCAGCGCTGTGGAAGCCCCCCGCAAACTCTTTCTGCAGGCGCTGGCTGCCGCAGCTGTGTGGTCCTTTTCAGGTTTGTGTGCTGAAGGATGCTTTCTTCCCATATAGAAGTTCTACATGGACGTCCACTCCTTTGGATGCAAAGCTGAAGGCTTCTGCCCATCTCCAGCGAGACGAATAACTTTTTTTTTTCTTATTTTTTAGCATCCAAAGACTTTGTCCTCTATCTGTATTTACTTTTACTTACATTTTACCTGGTACAGGAATTCCTTATTATTTGTGCTGAAATAATACTGGCAAAATCCCAACCTTAACTCTTGTTTATGGCATCCGTGGGAAAGAAAAGCAAGTGGTTTGTGTTATTTTTGCTTGTCCGTGATTGCTATAGAATGCTTGTAAATAAAGCCCACATAGGTATAAAATTAAACCATTTTAAAAACAAAAGCAAAGGAAGATCATTCCATATGCTCTAAGTGAGGAGGAAGTGTCAAAACCTAACGAAGAAGGATGTACTTGTGTGCTCTTCCCCACCTTCCCCACTTGTTTTATCCTTCCTCAGATCTTCAGTTTTCTTTTAACCTCCAGGAAAAATGCAGACACCTGGTCAGTAATTCAGTCACACAAGAAACAGTCCTATGAAAGAAGTCATAGCCTTAACACTTAAAGCTGCGAACCCTTTGCTGTACCGCTAAAAGTGTCCAGCAAAATCTGCAGGTCAAAATTGTCATTTTGTATTTAGACCCTCACTTTGCCCATAATTACGAGACCAATACAACTTAAATCATCTCACTTCCCCACAGTGACCTCAGCCACAGGACTAAGAAGTCTTGTTCAATTTCAGTGAGACACAAAGCAAAACACAGGTATGACAGCCCACCACTGTGACCACAGCACGAGTGGATATATCCAAAACTATTTTCAAATGGGTTAGTTTGGGTATCGATAATACCCCAGCTTAACCACAGCAAGCCTGCTTTGTGCTTCCTGGAAAATCACAGCAGTCGTCACTCATGACAGAGTTGCGATGCTGTTGCTTGCAACAAGTTGGTGAAGTCAAAGCTGGTGCAGGTTATACAGCCCAAGCACAGTATAAATTACTTTTTCAAAACTGAAGCAGAGCCTCTGTGATGCTCAATACAAAACCCCTTAAGCAGTTGTGTAAATTTGGGACTGTATTTTAAAGTTAGTAACATGAAAAGTAGTTTTGGTCTGGTTAGTTACTTCTGGCTCTCCTTGGAAGAAGGAGGAAGAATAGACAATTTAGTGAAATCAGTAATGTTTGCATATTTATGTATGAGTAAGAAAAAAAATCTAAAGCAAGCTACATCTTTCTTTCAAATCATTAGTAACTGGTTGTTCATGTCCATTTAGTTACTATATCCATTATTCTCTTCTGTAAACACAATCAGAAATTAACTGAAAGCAGCCCTGCAGAGAAGGACTTGGGGGTACTAGTGGATGAAAACCTGGACACGACCCGGCAATGTGCGCTCGCAGCCCAGAGAGCCCCCCGTGCCCTGGGCTGCATCCCCAGCAGCATGGCCAGCAGGGCGGGGGAGGGGATTCTGCCCCTCTGCTCCGCTCCCATGAGACCCCCCTGCAGCGCTGCGACCAGCTCTGGGGCCCCCAGCACGAGAAGGACACGGACCTGTTGGGGCGAGCCCAGAGGAGGCCACGGAGGTGGTCAGGGGGCTGGAGCCCCTCTGCTGTGGCGCCGGGCTGGGAGAGCTGGGGCTGCTCAGCCTGGGGAGGAGAAGGCTCCGGGGAGACCTTAGAGCAGCTCCCAGCACCTACAGGGGCCGGCAAGAAGCTGGAGAGGGGCTTTGTACGTGGGCACGTGGTGACAGGCCAAGGGGGAATGGCCTTAAGCTGGGAGAGGGGAGATGCAGATGAGCTGTGAGGCAGAAATTGTTCCCCGTGAGGGCGGCGAGGCGCTGGCCCGGGCTGCCCAGAGCAGCTGTGGGTGCCCCATCCCTGGCAGTGCTCAAGGCCAGGCTGGATGGGGCTGGGGGCAGCCTGGGATGGGGGGAGGGGGCCCTGCACAGGGCACGGGGTGGGACTAGACGATTTTTAAGGTCCCTTCCAACCCAAACCGCTCTGTGATTCTGTATCCATAAGTAAAGAAATTTAACTTGTGGATCAGTTTGTGTATCAAGGCCATCAGCAAATAAAACACAACAATATCTCTGAGGAGCTGACAAAGAGACAGATAAAATATCCCAGTGCTGAAGAGAGTAATTCAGCAGAAATGATGCTTGAACTGCCTGGTAACACCGATAACACTGATCCATTCTGCAGACTGAGCCCAAGTTGCTGAATTCAAGATGTATCTGTATTTTAGGTAGTCCTAGCTTCACAAGTTGGTGAGAATAATGTGTTATATTCTTGCATTCACACTTTGTGATAGTATAAAAACACACAAGGCCAAAATAAACGTGACACAAATTATCTGTCTAGTAGACAGTTCTGGTGCCTAGAGTGTTATCAGGGAAACCTGATTAACAACGGGGGAGCTCTCGGCCCCAGTCCTGCAGCTTCAGACAAGCAGAGGATATAACTGAAATGGACAAAAGGGGCGTATCAATATTCTTAAGAGGATCTCCAATTATTACTGTAATACAGTTCCTAATCGCCCACATCACAAATAACCCATCCTAAACAGCCATCACCAGAATGTTTATTTTGAGATCTTACTCCACATGGTCCCAGGTCCACAAGACCCTGGAAGCAACTTATTCACCATCTCCAAACCATCCTTGCACACTCTCATTGCTTCCCCCTTCATTCTCCACACAGTTCTTCCCGCACTGAACCAAAAATGTTTTCTCTGGTGACCTGGAAGGAGCTGTTTGTGCCAGTGCTATCCATCAACTCTGACCCTTCTCCCACAGTCCTCATGTTTAATGAGAACTTGAGACTTCGGGAGTTGGGATTTGGAGCATTTGCCCCGATGTTCAGATTCAAGACTGCTTCCTCTCACATCAGAGTTTGGCTCTTCCTTCATGGTACTTACTTCAGAAGGATCTTAGAACCAGCTTTTATGAAAGAAGTTTTGCTACATTAGGGACTATTGCTCACATGCAGTACACCAATTAAAGCACAGCTTTTTTTCTCTTCTAATAACACCCTTTTTGGGTGAGCGTTTGCTGTAGCAGAAAGCAAACCGAGCTGTGCACTCCTCTTGTCTTTCACCAACATCAGCACGCTCAGGTCTAACTGTACATCGATAATTTACAATTACAGCAGAGCCAGAACCAGAACCTGCTTGAAACCAGAAGCTTCACAAAAGTGCTCCTCAGGAAGGTGAAAATTACACAGCCTTTATTTCCTGGTGACTGCTGACAGCACTGGAGTGCAAATACGAATCTCCTAGACTGGTATTATTCACCCAATTAATACCCTGCTAATGATGTCAGGTTTAGACCTAAATTAGCCAGCCGCATTGTTTATCGCCACTTTACACCCTCCCAAGGCTTGTCTGCGTGTAACCCTAATCCAAGTAGAAAGAGCTGACAATGTTGGGATGCCTTACAACCACTGACCTCAGGAAAGTCATTCATGTCTGTCATCTCCCATTTGTAGTAAGCACTAGCACAGACTACAAAACACATTTTCCATACAATGAGATTATCTGCATTCCCAGGGGAACGGACCGATCTGCATACATTGCACTGCACGCAAGCACACTGCGGTGCCCTTCTGATACCTGCACAGCAAAACTGAAGATGCGAGACTAAAGCATGGCGTTGGAACCCGCTTATCTCATTTCTCCTCTTTACCCTACCCAACAATTGAGAAGCTACGATGAAAAAGAAAATACACTGCAGCCGATGGAGGTGCTCACAGTCTGGACTTGTTCTCGGTCCCTCGCACCCAGACCCCTCTCTGGAGGTCTGACAGTTTGGCAAACCTGTTGGCCAAAGCTAAAGAACAGAACTGCTTTTTGGCGGTGTTTTTTTTTTTTTTTTTTCTTAAACACCCACAAAAACTATTGATGTTTACTAAGAACAAATAGAAGTTAGTGTGCGACAATAATGCCGATAAGGAACTGTCTTTAAGCTCTTGTTTTTAACAGCTTGCTATTTAAATTATTTAACAGAAAGTCCCATAATAATGAAAAAGCCTTCCAGTGAAAGTATGCTGGCTTTTGGACTCCTGGAAGACAGTACAGTATAAGCAGAACTATTTGTGATTCTCCTAGCAACACATCCTGAGCAGCATCCTTATACCGCGAGTACCAGCTGTAACACTGACAAAGAGTTGCACAGATTTACATGGCAAAATAATGCCCATAAACCTTTCCTCATATTTTTCATAGTAGCAATAGCTGCATAGCACAGTAAGAAAAATAAGCATAATTCTTTTAACAGTAACGTGGTGGGTTTTTTTTCCAGTACACTAAATTCTAGCAAATGGTTGACATTACGACAACACTATGAATTGACAGGGAGTATCTTTTGACATTGGATTTGTTCCGATACAAAGTTAGCAGTTACTAACTCAGAGCACAAGGGTCTGTATTGTTTATAGTGCAAGTGCAAACCTTCTGTTGGTGTTATGATCAGTTGCACAAACATATTATGGGCAAAGTAACCCTTATTGTACAGAATTTTATCACGTTGAATGGATTCCTTTTAATTTTATGCATGTAACAATATAAAAGCAACAAAACCCAAGTACTATTAAAACTTGTGTTCAGAACATGTAGTAGACATGTCAAAATTACAGAAACTAGCATATACTGGCTTGTGCATTCAGGGAAGTTGTTTTCTAAGGAAAATTTTAGTTTGTCCTACAATAGATCCCTGTTCTATCTAAAATTCTACAGGCCTATGGAATCATACATTTTATTTGTTGCCTCTTAGTTCAAAAGCTAATGCTCACAAGAGCATTTAAAGGCATTTATTGTCCATCTCAGCCATTAGCTAGGGTATGATTTTTATACAACATTCTTACAGAACCTACCAGTGGATGGAAGGGGGAAAAAAGGCAAATCAAATGCTGTATGATCATGTTTATGCCAAAGGAAGACTTTCAAGGCAATTACAAGTCTATCATATGTCATCGCTGAATCTAGATGATTGATAGATCCAATTTTTTTAAACTGTACTAAGAACCATCACAACTCTACCAAATGTTTGTACTTTGCAGTGCAATGCTTTATGTCTAAATAATGCATCCCAAAGCCAGTTTTTGCTGGAGAATATAGCCAAAACCTAAAGGATTAGTCTAAGTTAGTAGATTTCGTTTCAGTCTTTTGGAACCTCTTAATTTTTTTCAGTAAAAATATAACATCCATGCCCCTCCCTTTACAAAGTGTAATTTTGCTAGGGAGCTCACAGGAGCTTTCTTTTCAGGTATGCACGGCAATAACATAGGTGAGAAATCTCCAAGTGTCTCCAGACCACAGGCTGAAAAGCACCAATTTAGGCAATGGTAGTGATGTTCCGTAATTCATTGCAGTGGTGCAAACTTCTCAAAACCGGAAGACTGTAAGGTTAGGGCAGTTCACCCTCCGCTTCATAAAATACAGAATACGTAAATGCAGCAGTAAGAACAAATTCAGTATCGAGCAATAAATAAGGAAGTTTGGGAAAGAGAAAAAGCAAGTTCAATGCCTAGGGGTTTCAAAACAGATGTAAAAAGAAGAAAAATACTAGTTTGATATTTACCAGCACTGCTAACTCTATTATTCTACATGAATAATTCTGATAAAAGGAAGACAGACTGATCTCCCCCCATCAGTTTGTATGTCGATAGATACATTGGAGAGGCATTCCTAGTAATAGTCATCAGTACTTTTTACACCACAAAAATTGGGCATACCCACACCCTTGAGTTTACCCAGAAGTTGTATTTTATCCTCTTACTTCTCCATTAAAACTCTGTAAAAAATAGACGGAATTTCTGCAAGGAACTAATAATTAATAACTGGCTAAGATAATTTGTATTTTCCAACATGCTTATCAGTACAATTTTGTTTACTGAACATTGCTTACTAATACTTAGGATACTACTATATAATTTTAAAATTTGTATTGTAACAACACGGTCAGTTAACCTAACAATTGGATTCCTTTTAAAAGGCTGAAAATACGCAGTTAATGAAGTCAAAAGGTCTGAAAGTCAAAGAAATAACATGATATTAGAAGCAGTCTAACTCAAAATTCAGGAAAACATTTAGATTACCTGTAAAATATCTATCCTTAGGTTGCTACTACTGGTTTACACAATGGTATATTTAGAATTAACATAGAATAGGCTTCCATATCGACTTTGTATATATGATATCAATCCAAGCTGCTTTAAAATGTCTATTTTTAACGATAGAGGTGTACTATATTCTATGTATACACTTACAAAATCAAATAGGTTTTGAAAGACATACACATTATTAAATCTTATGATAGCGTTTAGACATAGAAAAATAGCATATGAGGCAGCAGGGATTTCTGATGAGAAAATACAGACCCAATATATTCTATATTCAGAAGCCTAAAGATGTTGCAGATCACTGTCGAGCCTTCCTTTACATGGTAAAGCCCAATTACTTGCAATCCCTTACATTATTTTTCCTTTAAGCTATTACACACGCACAGAAAAGCCATGTGTACTCTTAATACTGCACAGAAGTTTACAGCTGTATCTCTAGAGCCTTCATTTGGTCTGAAAATACAGAGACTGAAATCTATGCCTTTCATCTGCATTTGGAACTTGGAAAGTTTAACTCCTCTGCTTATTAACACCTTTAGCCTTTGAATATACTTCTGTCTCATAAAACTGACAGAAATGAAATGTAAATTATAAGGTAAGGTACAAATCTCCTTTTCCTTCCTTAACAAATGAGTCTGGAAATTCAACGCTATAATTCACCTTGTAGTGCAGTGACTTTGCAGAGTTTTGGATTAAGAGTGGAGGTCCTGCAAAGATTTACTTACGTACCTAAGCTTTACCTGCTGGCACAGACTTGAACGGGACTGTTGGGAACCCACTGCTCCTCATAATTGAGGCGTGAATCACATAAAATAGGTCTCCTTCCTTGGAATGCCCATTACATTGCTGAACTGAGGGGGAAAAAAAAACCCTGTACTGCATCAATAAATGGACAACTAAAAGTGAAGGATTTATTTAATTGAATAAAACTATGGAGAACCTGAAATAATAAAGGTGGTGGTTTCCATAACTTATGCTGAAGATTTTATACTAACTTAAGGCTTCTCTGTGCATCACTTTTTTTTTATTCTTCTTTAATAGTTTATTTCCATATTCAAACATAATGGAACGCTATTTAAGGGTAATCAGCCAGAAGTTTATAAACAAATCAAGGCTAAAAACTGGAAAAAAAAAAAAAGCTCTGTGATTACTTAAAGATTTAGCTTAGCAAATCATCTCGTGCAATCAGGGTTTGTTTGGAGTAACTGCAGACAAAAAGTTTAAATTTATTAGCTGTATTTAATTGGCATCAGCAACTAAAATTCAAATTCAAAGTCTTTATTAGCCCCCTGACAGTGTAAGCCATAAAGTCTGCAGTACTTATGCAAACTGAGAAACTCGGTCTCAGTAGTTTCCTGAAGTATCCAGCAATCCTGCAGCTTCTGTCGTATTTCACTGCTGCACATTTCACGTGTGCCAGCCTTGCCTTGTCATCCAGAAAACACTGCTGAGCTGAGTCGTGGTCAGTGGAATTACCGGCGAGGAGTGCAAGGAAAGGAAACACATTACGATGAGATTTCCTTTTCCAGCCTGGGGTCTGGGTGCAGGCGGTGCCCCTGGCACGCTCCCATCTCCCAGGACATTGGTACGGACGCTGGCACTAACTTCAGTGGAAAGAGTGCAGACCTGCAGCACTGTCTGAGCTCAAGTACAGGTTGAACGATTAAGCAGGGTCTCCCAGGAGACACTGCCGCAAACGCTAGCGCCTGAGCAAACCAAAGCTTGAATCAACACCTTGTCCAAAACAAAAATGAAACGAACCAAAAATTATTATATAAACTCTTCCATGTTAAACATTTAACTCACAGTCAACTGTTTGCTCAACCGTTCTTTTATCAAATGTGCACATATAGTTCTCCTTGGAGACACTGAGATCCAAGTGAGGCTTAAAAAAACCTGGTTCTTTTGGTTGTTGTCATTCTTAATCACAGATATCTATAAAATTATTAGTCCAAGTTACTAGTGGGAATAGAAGACTCTAGATTAGCTAAATCAATCAGGCCTGCGCAACTGGGAAAGGGAGAGAAGCAATTTTTGAAGAATCAATTTATTGGCTATTAAAGACATGTTTAAAATTAACTGCATCACAGAATACAGTACCGCATTTATCTATTTCTATTCTGTAGAATATTGCCAGACTCCTGGCTTCATCTGAGTTATGGACTCCATTAATTCCATCTGTTAGGTCATTCCAAACACACCCAGAGATCCTGCAGTCCTAAAGATTATGGGATTCAAACAGTACCTGAAATAATCTGAAAATTTGGACAGGTTAGAGGTACACTAATGAAATATCAAGCCAATACTTTAAAATAAATTGTATGTTAGGGGAGCCTACTGTCAAAAAACCCAAGTGCCAGAAAACTGACTTTGACAAGTCTGAGATATCCTGGGAGAGGTTCGTAATAAGTGACTTTTCAGATCTAACTACTGATTTTTGTAAGCCTCTTTTATGGGTAAAAACGTGTGCTCTCTTTTCAGACATAATTATTGACTATCTTACATCTTTGTACATGCAACATTTTATATTTGCTACAATTTCTTTACTAGTGCATGAACTCACATTAGCAGATTTGAAAACTAATGGATATAATGACTCTTGTGGTACTGCATTTAGGTTTTTGCTAAACTCATTAATTTACCAGACCATTATGGAAGATTTGCTTCCAGTCGTTCTACATTAATGAAAGTGCAGAGTTTTTAGTTTTGACAGTAGTTTTTACAACACATTTTAGCTGTGTCTAAAGCTGATATCTGTCCAGTTGCAGGCTAATGGATCAGGTTTGTATTTTACACAGCAACTCATTAATTACTAAAGCATTCCAAGATTCCTCCCCTAGACAGACAGACAGACAGACAGACGGACGGATGGATGGATGTCTGTATTTCCTACCACTACCACCTTTGGAAGCTGTGGAATACAAAAATCCTGACATTCAGATGTAGTTACTTTATTCCCCCCTCAAGAAAACAAACAAACAAACAAACAAACCCCAAACAAACAAACAAACAAGAAACAAAAAAGAAACAAAAAATCCCCAACAAACCAGTTTTCTATATTGGCACATCATGTATTAAGAGGCACAGGGATAACTGATCTTACCCCCCCATCCATAGCAGGGCACAAAGTACAAGAGAGCACTCCACCACCTCAATTTTATCTTCAGGCTTCACTCTAGCATTTCTATTTTATAATCCTTTTTCCACAAAAAGAGGGGCTTGGTCACCCTGGTATCAGATACTAGTCCGGTATATACACATCTAGTTTGAAAACTTGTATCTTGCAGTCTCAGATTCCATTACTTGAATGGTTTTCTCCTGAATCTTCCCTCTTTTTGCTGTCTTCTACGGACTTTCTGCTACATCAGACAGATTCAGATAGAAACTTCCCCTTCTAAAATGATCGCTGCTCATGCGTTGCTACCTGAACCTGGCAAGTTTAGATAGAAAAAGGCAAACTAGATGGATTCTAAAATCCTT
Organism: Falco naumanni; assembly: GCF_017639655.2. Lineage (NCBI taxonomy): Eukaryota > Metazoa > Chordata > Aves > Falconiformes > Falconidae > Falco > Falco naumanni. The sequence continues at coordinate 50,480,167 of NC_054062.1, read as the reverse complement.
CAGTTACTCGTTCGCAAATTACTGGGAACAGGGATGTAAAACGTGAAAGGAAAAAAAAAAATAGTGACACATTTGCATGCAATTTTTTTGGAAGCAATTTGATAACCCAGAAGACCAACCTTGCGGTATACAATTGCTTGCCATGCACATTTGTGTGTCTTAACAACTTTTGGGACATGTTAGTATTACTTTTAAAGACTCATAAACTTTCAATTTTCCATCAAAAATTAATTTCTCCATTATGGCTTTTTAATTTAAAACTCAGTGCACACTAGTCATAAGGATTCACTCATGCCACCGAGTTGACTTTGTAAAACATACGCTATTGTGGTACTTTACTCTTCAAGAGTTTCACATTTTTTATTCAGTAGACAAAAGAATTTTGATTAGAAATGTATTTCAAATACCTCACCTGAAAGTCCCTTTACTCATTTTACATTGTACTCTGAGACTCTCTGAGGGTACATCAGTGTTTAAATAGGAGATAACACACAGAATATTTGGATTAAGTGGGAATTTGGCAATTCAGTAAATCTCAGCATCAGGGAGAAATTTGTGCAATAGGAGAGTAAAAAACGACAACTTCAAATGAGGTGTAAAAATTAGGTCTTTACTATCCAGTTACTGCAGGTCCCATATGATCTGTACAGAATAGAGCTGTTGGGTCTTTCTGCTGTGTGCTGTGTTAAGCAGTTGGCATCTTTTCATCCTTGAGGAGGTGCTTATATCTCAATAGCAAATTAAGTAATTTCTGTGAATCATCACAGGTTTTTTGTCCGTTTGGTGTTTTTGGGGGTTTTTTTCAGCACTTCAGGATCCTTTGGGATAAGAAGCTTTATTATAAAGGCATATTACTGCTGTTAGTAAAGGATGGGTTGGTTTGCATTTGAAGCAAAACCTTAATTGATACAGTGCTTGCTTATTTCACAAACTTCAACGATTCTTAATTTTTATGCGTACAGCAGCACCAACCAGTTGCTGATAATAATTAATCTATGTCCAGGTTCTAGGTTTAGCTATGAGGTAATTTTTTTACAAAAACCCAAATAACGACACCTCTAATGACCAAGTAATTTCTTGCAAAGATACAGAGTACATTACACAGCAGAAACGTGTTTCACAAGCAAGCGTACTGTAAAAGATAACGCCAGTTTGCCACTTCTTGCTAGCAAAATTCTGAATTAAAGAGGCACTGAGGGTAGTCAGTGCTCTAGACTTTTATTTGTACAAAGAGACTTCCCCCACATTTTCCCTGTACTTGTTATTCACTATCAAGCAAATTCAGATGCCTTGTTTCCCAAGAGCCCACAATTGCCTCGCGGTGAGGTCCGAGCGCTGAGCTCGCACCCGCGGGGGTGACAGCCATCGTGTCCGTCTGGGACGGCCACCGGTGCCACGCAAACCAGGTTGAGCCCCACTCCTCTCTGAGGAGCAGGCAATAACCTATCGACATGAAAAAAGCTTGATTTTCCAGCAAAAAACATACCATAGTCCAATACGAAGGACTGTGACTTGGGAGAATCGAGCAAAAAGGTTGCGAGCAGCAGCATCTCAGTAAACACAGAGGAAATCAACTCAAATATTGCAAACCTTGTGGGGGGTGGGGTGGGGGGGGAAGTAGCATTTCTGTTGTAACATGAGGCTTTTTGACCTGTTTTTGAATGCAGGCATCATGGTGAGTAAAGAGCCCAGCAAATGCTTACTCACCGCCTCGGAAAGTGAAGTTGAGCCAGCAGCTTCACTGGCGCTGGAGATGAAATACGCCCTGGATCCCAACCGGCAGATTAAGAAACGGAACAAAGCTCTCCAGGTGAGATTTAAAGATATC